>NW_027069705.1:504798-640020 GCF_002906115.3 Quercus suber | reverse complement strand
GCCTGTCGGTACCAACTTCTGGGGGTACCAACTCTTAAGGACTGAAGATCGACTTCGGACAAGTGAGGGTCTCCTAGGTCACCGGGAGGATCCTCGGACTGATCAACTAAGTCAAACACACTATATTCGTCTTCAGAGGAACTCAGTTCAACCACCTCCCTCGCTTTCTTAGATGGTCCTTTCTCGGCCACCGTTACTTGCCGGGATGAGGAGGGACCTGATACGGAATGCCTTCAGGTATATAAGACCCCTCAGTAAAGGCAAAACCACTCTCCACCACGGTATCTGCGTAAGCCGAGGGTCACGAGCTCTAATTACGTGCTGTGGAACTGGGAATGACGTCTGAGCTGGGTCGCACCCGAGGATTTTATGAGCAGCTCTGACTTGGTTATCAGGTTCGTTCAAGAAAAGGTCCGACCTGAGAACGGTCTCCAAATCCGCTTTGTTAACCAGGTGGAAATGACGTGCAAAAGCGTGTGGGTCTGCGAAAAGAAAAGCGAAATTCCTATGGTTAATCAACCAAATCTAGTATACAGGTATAGAACTTGAAAATGCTGAGACCTAGATTATCTTGTATTCTGGATGCCCTACCTGGCTCCCCTCTGCGTTGGGCAATGAAAGCCGTCGTGCCACTCTCCCAACACTATGAGGAAATCTTGGTTCAACCCTTATTGGAATCAGGAAGACACTGGATAAGACGAACCCTATCGTCCCTTGTCTTCATATAATATGTCTTACCCCTCAGGTGATGAAGGTTGTAACACCAGTTCACATCATGGTGAGTCAGTCTCAGCCCCTTCTCATTCAGGGTATCTACACACCCTAATATCCTAAATACATTCACGGCACACTGAGTAGGGGCCAGGCGAAAATGCCTAAGGTAATTGAGGGTCACCGGCCTCATAGGGATTCTCATCCCTCCTTCTACGAAGAAGCAACTATCGGGATCACAACTTCACCCTCTCTCCTTCTAAGGTACCACTCACCCTCTTCACAGTACTTTAAATTCACATTGTTGGGTATTCCATAGTCAACAATGAATTTGTTCATCATCTCGTCGGACTCGACCAACTTCCTAAACTTACCCATTCCCAAAGACAACCAAAAGTTCCAAAAAGAAAAGGAAGAGTGAAATCAGGAAATTTGGGGTCGCTAGAAAAAGAGACTTACAGAAATATGACGATACTCTTCAGGTGGTGTGCAAGTCGAACCAGATTCAAACTATATGCGTCAATAATTGTAAGCGCGAAAATGATGAAACCAGGCGGTTCAAACAGGTATTTATACTCCCCCCCTAGGTTCCCCAAATGTAACCGCTTGCTCATAAAAGCAAAAGATCATGCCGTTGAAAGTGGGAAACGTGGTGCCGCCAAAATTTAATGTGGGCGCCCACTAAGTTTTGAAACGCTAAAAACGCGCATCGGGCAGTCAAAAGCCGCCAGCATCAGTACAAACCGAAGCGGGGCAATTCGTTCAAATGACTAGCAGGTACCTCAACCCTCCTCCGTCAGGAGCGGACGTGCAGCAGAGTTTTGAGGGGCTATTGTGGGGCCCATGGGCCTGATGCCTCGGCCCATCATGTAGCAGGCCGAGGCCCAGGCGAGGAGCACAGGCTATTCAGGGCCAAGGTGAGGGAAAGCCTTTTTTTCCAATCCACACCGAGGACCACCTTATCATCGGCCTGACGAAGGTGATTTTGGGAGAGACTAACCCCAAAGTAAGCTGTCATTCTCACATTTAATGCATTCAACTAACTCCCCCTGGCCGCATTAATGGGGAGGTAACCCTTGGCAGGATTAACATTGATCAGAGTGAACCACTTGAGTACCGATAAGGCCTCTGATGGGACGGACGGCCAGAAAAGAAAGCAAATAGATGATCAACAGATGGAAGGAAGGGATAGAAAGATGAAAACTATAAAAGAAAAGTGCTAGTAAAGTAAAGAAGGGGGGGGGGAGAAAAAAAGGGAGAACAATAAGGCCTCCTCGGCCACAGGCCGAGGAGCATCCCCCCATTGGTAAAGAAACTCTTAGCATTTTTCTTTTTTATGAGAAAGTTCATGTTGGTGATCGACGGCCAGCACCTAAACCTTTCACCCCACTCTCTATAAATGTATTGTTTGGGCTTATTGGGCTGAAAACCCATCACTCAGGGTCAACCCAAATTGAGTCCTTACAGTAACTTTTGTAACGCTTAGTGCTTCCAAAATTTTCATGTTGGATTTGATATTTCACATGTGATGCACACAACATGTAAATCAGCTTGAGATAATCCAAGATACATACTGCATGGCTACAACTAATAATTCGCACATAGGTACGTAGCAATTATTGTTGTACGCTCCTATTGAGCCACATCATCGGCCACATCACTATTTATATCTTTATTTTTTGCTGACTTGATTTGGAGAAAAATCATATTATAATATGTCCTATTTTGTGTTGTTGTCAAGTTTTAGTTTATTTGGAAAAGAACAAGATAATCTGGACAATATAATGAAGAATAGTTTGTGCAGTTGAAGAAAATGGTCTTTGTGTAGTTTCCTTTCACTATTTGTAAATATTTTGTTTAACAAATTAGTAGCAAATTATTATTTCTTTGTTATATGATGTTCCTAGATACTAGAGTAATTGTTTTAAGTGTTTACGAATATTTGATATTACACTTCATCTTCCTTATCTCATTGGTGTATTTTTAAAGATTTTTAAGAAAAAAAATTCAATTTTGTATTTAAAATTTTGTATTTATCTATTTATTATTCACATATTGGATTAGATTATGGCAATATTTACACAACACTTCTTCTTTTTGTCAAAAATTTTTCTCTACATTTTCCTCCGTTGGAATTGTAGTCTCGATTTATTGATTTATTTTTACATTTTTATTTATTTATTTATTTTAATATTATTAACAAAAGAAATTTTAAAATCATTACATATAAAGCTACAACCAGCACTTTTGCTTAGAATCAACCACCTATTTATATTGTGTAACTTCAAAACCTTATTAAAAATTTTAAATTTGATTGTGCATTTGATATTTGGCCTGATTACATCACATTTGATACGTTTTACATATTGGGAAGGAGTTTGATTATGATGTGAGTTTTATTTTTCCCTTTATCTTTTATTTTAAATTGTAGATTTGTTGAGTTTTATTAATTTTTAGATATATTTTTTGGTGTTTTTGGTGTGTATGGTAGAAGAAATTGGGTTTGAGAATTTTCTTTTTAAACCTAAAAGAATAATTTCTAAATTTTATATACCTTTTAATGATATACAAATTGTTATAAATAAGTTTTATAAAAAAAAAAAATGAATATTTTCGCTAACTTACCTTTTGAATTTCTGGGAAAAATTGTATTGTTTTCATTTTGATACAACAAAAACTATATATTACTTTAGTGATTTTTCCTATATCAAATGAAAATATGATTATAAAATATGTTATTCTTAATTGAATTAGTCCAATTTTCCCAAAAAAAAAAAACTTAATGAGACCTCCCTAAAAGGATTATCATGCGCAACGCGCGGGGCCGTGACTAGTGGGATATAATAGAAGGAAACTTTTTAGATATTTCCTCATTTCACATTCGTGGTAGATTTTATCATGAATTTAATTATTGGACCACACTATAAATATGAGAAAAGAGAACACTAATCTCGGTGTTCCAAGAACATCTAGGAGTTACTTATAATAGAAATATTAATTACATGGTAAACTAGCATAAAAGAAGAGAGAAAAAGTTTACAAATAAAAAGGAGAGAGAATTATGCAAGCCAGGACATATTGTGAAGGCTAAATAAAAAGATTCAACCAAAGGACAAAAAAGAAAAAGTTTTGGAATGCCACTCAACGAGAGATGATCCAATGGTTAACAGTTTGACCTGCTGATGATCTTATGGTTAAGCAGCCAACCTGGCAATGGAATACCTACAAAACATAAAGATCAGCTTTGGTAGAATTGGCCCAAGCTCTCTGATACTTAAGTTGGCGGTGATCTTACTAGAGCAAGCATTATTTCTTAATACCTATCTCTGATCGAGAGAAACTAAATCATAGACTTGCTTATCAGTGGCGGAGCCAGGAATTTAGGTCAGGGGGGGCAAGATTAAAAGACAAGATTGGAAGTAAAAAATTAATCTAAAAAAATTAATCGGTATTAATAACAAAATAAGTAAACAACTATATGATTACGTAATTGTTATACAGAATCTAACATAAAATGTAAACTTAAATTTATTTTTTCACATCTAGCTTANCTGTTTTTTCTTTGATGGCATTCCTTAGTTCGTCCATTTCCCTCCTCATTTCCCGAAGAGTTTCTGAATTCTGCTCGGCAGGAGTGTTTAGCCTTCGATGGTCACTTCTTCCGTTGCTATCTCCCTCATTTTCCTGGTTACCCCTCGAACGATTTTCCTCCTGCTGAAGCCTCAGCCTCATTTCTTGGTTTTGCCCGGTCAGTTCTTCAACTGTGGCTGCAAGGGTTTGTACTTGCTGAGCTAGAGCCGTAGAATCTTGATTGGACTCCATCCCAGAGAAAATAAAAACAAGGAACTACTATTTCGAGTTTGAACAAGAAAATGTCGTTCCCCACAGACGGCGCCAAACTGATGAAGTGTGACTTCGTCAGTCAATGAATGCGACCAGAGACGATCTTAAACCTCGTACAAGACCGTTTCCTGAAGGATGGTCACCGGTGTGGTGCCTGCCACAACGTCTCCGATGCTAAAGTTAGTGTCAAGAATTATATGAGAGCAAAACAACCAAATAGCATCAATGTAAGAGAATGTTCATACCTCTCTCGTGGGGGGATGTGAGGGATTTATATATGTTGTTGCAGTTTTTAGCCGTTGGGTGATTTATGGTGCTTTAACTTCCCTCTGCGTAACGCCTGCTGGCATTATTAAGTGGCTTTAAGTTGGTCCCAACGGTCTGTTCGTCTGGATGTGTAACCGCCCCTGTCATTTACTGATGGTAATGATGGAGGAGCTTTCCTCGTCATTAACGTGTGTTCTCGTCACTAAAGACTTTCCTCGTCGTCAGCCTTACCTCTTGCAGGATCTACTTCGTCAGTCCCATCAATGGTCATACTCATCCCTTGGGTTGTGTTCGGAGCCCGAGTCTACCTAGATGTTGAATTATAACTTCATTCAATGGTCATCAAATTGCTCAAATGGTAAGGATGACTGAGCTATATTCCTGTATTTTGAATGTTGTAAAATCTTCCATGTCATGTATGGTTGTTCAAACCACCATATCGTGATGAACAATCTAAAATGGTTTGAATTCGTTTTAATTAATTATTTAATTTTAAGAGGAAATTGCAAATTTAATTCTTTAAGTTTGGTATCATTTTTACTTTGCCTCTTAAAGTTGAAATTTTTTATATTTAAACTTCTAACATTATATTAGTTTATGATTAAGACGCCTAATGTTGTATAATCTTTTTATTTTAAAAAAACAATTTTTTATAGTTCTCACTATAATCTTTATCATCTATACTCACTACAATAGATAAATTTGGGACTATATTTAAGACTTTTTTGGGGACAGAAAGTGTAGTAATGCACTAAAATCGCTGCGACAATATGGGGTGTGTGATGAGAGATATTGCTTCCTTCGTGGAGCTCCTCACCCTTAAAAGTAGGGCATGGAAATTTTTGGCAATGGAAAGGAGGCTTTCTTTCTTTCAAGGCACGCAAATGGAGAATATAGACTCATATAGTACTTGCTCCTCGACCGGTGTATAAAACGTTTTCCGCAATTGTGTAGAACAAATCGTTGTCCAATTGAGACCACGCACGCAGCCATGATCACGTGATAAAATCTGCAAAGAGTAAGTGATGTATTGAACTTTTTAAATCACAAAAGTGCATGCATGTGTGAATGTGTTCAAGGGCAGAAAAGAATAAAAGTGGTGTTAAAATAACAAGAAAATTGAGGATTATTCTTCACTCCCTCTGTTGAGTGCTGTTTGATTTTAGAATTCGATGAACACCAAAAATAATATAGATATACTCTCTTTTTTTTTTTTTTTTTTGGTTGAGGAAATATAGATATACTGTTAGTCTTTGACTATCAAAATTTTTTATTCCTTTTAGAGATGGGTCCTTTAATATACGTCTTAAATTAAAAAAAAGAAGAAGAAAGAAATTAAAAGAAAAAAAAAAGGTCAATTGAAAAATATACCCCAAATTTTGGAGGTGTTTGAATTTTACACCTTAAAGTTTTAGAATTTGGATTTTACCTCCTGAAGTTTGAAAGTGTTTAGATTTTACACCTTAATGTTATTTTACACCCCAAAATTCTAAAACTTCAGGTTGTAAAATCTAAACAATCCCAAACTTTAAGGAGTAAAATTCAAACATCCTTAAAATATTGGGGATAAAATACAAATTTCGAAACATCTGGGTGTAAAATCCAAATACCTCCAAACTTTAGGAAGTAAAATACAAATTTAGAAACTTCAGTGTATAAAATTTAAACATTTCCAAACATTAAAGGAATAATTTGCAATTTATCAAAAAAACGAGAAAAGAAAAGAGCGTCAGTGTGCTTGTCTCACTAACATGTGGCCTAGAGTCTACATATTAGTGAGACGTAAATCTCTTGTGCTCGGCCCGTACAAGATTTTTGCCATTTTCCTTATTCACACAATGATTACGTGAGCTTGTCTTGTTTAATACAATCCATTACCATTACTATTATCTATGTGGCTTTAATTAAGGTGGTAGGACATATGTGTTCTCACTTGTTAAGAACATATGTCACTTATTTATGTAAATTAGCTAATCCTTTGACAAAACGCACTCTACTTGTAATTGGGTAGTTCTAGGTGTTTTTAATACTTCAAGAAACAAGATTTCAAGATCAAGTGTTGAAGTCATCAAGTCTGTCCAAGAAAAATCAAGCTGAAGTGCAAATTCATTAAAGCTCGACACCTGCTCGATAGCTACCTCAACACCTGCTATCTGTCGAGATTTATAAAATCAGTTTTTCTGATTTGATTTCCTTGGGATCTGTGAATATGCTTTTGGGCCTTCTTTTCTCCAAACCCTAAACATATAAAAGGATTGTTTTAAGAGCCGTCAAGATGTGCACAAGTTCCAAAAGTATTAAGCAATCTTTGTTCAAGCAAATTGTGATAAAAAACGAAGTTTTTGACCTAGTTCATCTTCTTTAAAGAAGTTGCTGTGTATTTTGCACCAAAGGGTTTTATGACCAAACATCTTCCTGATCTTCATCGTGTAGGATGAACTGAAGAACTTTGCAGCCAACCTCTCCTTCTAAGTTGGTGTTTGAAGTCGCGTACTGGGATCCGCGCATTGGTTAGTCACGTACTTGGGAGCCGTGCATCAAAGGTGGGAACTGTCACTACAGATCAAGTCCAATTGGATATTGGGGTAAGAGTTCAACTGTAGGTTGGTAAGGTAGTTGGGATTCCTTTACTTATAACCGCTTGATTTGATAATAGTGGAGTTTCGGGAGTGGTGACCTGAAAATCACTCGGTGGGTTTTTACCGCGAGATTTTTCCCCATTCGTAAACAAATCACCGTGTCATTTAATTTTCGCTGCATATTTAGTTTATTGGTGATTTGTTTGTGCTTCCACGCGTTTGCATGATTAATTGATTAATTAATAATTTGGCTAATTAATTAATTGGTATAATCACAAGGGGTTATTCAGATTATGGCCTATCATAAGGGACTAAAAAAATTATGTGAAATCTTAACGGGTCCATTCACTCCATCACTTTTTATGGGTTTTTTAATGTAAATCCTACCATTAAAATCAAATTAAACCATCATGTAAAACACATGTAAAACTAAAGTTAAAAATGCTTCTCTTTGAGACAAAACATAACCAAACACTGCATAGCCCAGACTGTTTCTCTGTGCCTCTCTCTCTCTTCTTAGCAAAAGCATCTAGCTCTGAGCAAAAGGAGATAGAAGAATGATGCCTAGGACCATCCAAAAGGCAAAAGCAAAGCACAAATAGAGAGAAAAAAAAAAAAAAAAACAAACAAAGGCAACGTAGAGCAGTTGAAATCAACTTATGCTCTTTCAACTAAATTGAAGATTATAAAATTCTCAAAAGCACTACATGATGGAAAATGGAAGAAGAAAATGATAAACTAAAAACAAAGGGAAAACAGAGTTGGACTAAAATTCTACTACTTCATTGATAAGGAAATGGCCATAATATAGGCTAAAAACAAATGGTTACAAACACAAAAATAGGCACCACTAACATCATGCTAAACAACTCCTACAAACTAGGCAACAAACAGAAACAAACTATTGAACTCCTGAAGACTAGGACAACCCAAATCAACACATTCTAACGTGCTGCTACTAATTTATTCAACAATCCCTCCCTTAAATTGATGTTCCACACATAACATCAGTTTAATAAGACTCAAACTTTGAATCGCCATCCCTCAGATAAAGTCCTTTGAACTGCAAACACCAAGTAGCTCCCTGAGCTTCTGAAATGCTAGAAATTTGAAAGGCTTTGTTAGAATATCAACAATCTGATCTTCACTTTTGCAGTAAACTAGATTAATAACTCCATCATTCATGAGATTCCTCAAGAAATGATACTTCACATCTATATGCTTGCTTCAACCATGTAGAATAGGATTCTTTGAGAGCTTTATTGCTGAACTGTTATCATAATAAATAAGAGTAGACCCATCTTCTTTGAACTGCAGCTCTTCAAGAATCTTCTTCAACCAAATAGCTTGACAAGTACAAGTTGTTGCTGCAACAAATTCAGCTTCAGTGGTTGACAATGTGAGGATTGGCTACTTTTTTGATGACCATGAAATAGCTCTTGTTCCCAACATGAAAACATACCTAGATGTGCTTTTTCGATCATCAGAATCTCCTGCATAATCACTATCTGTAAAGCCAAACAAATATGACTTTTCTCCCTTTTTGAAGAACAACCCAAACTCCTTAGTACCTTGCAAGTGCCTAAGAATTCTTTTTGAGCCAAAAGATGTATCTCTGTTGGACACTCCATGTATCTACTAATGACACTAATAGCATGCATTATATCAAGCCTTGTTGCAATCAAATTCATTAAGGTCCTCACAATCTGCTTGTAAAGTACTGTTAACCTTCTTTCCTCCATCATCCTTTTTTAGATTCAAACCAAACTTAGACAGTGTATTCACAGGATTACAATCCTTCATCTGAAACCTGTCCAAGATTTCTCCCACAAACTTCTTTTGAGAAATAAGAATGCCAATAGAGGACTGCAACACCTCTATGCCAAGAAAGTAATGCATCATGCGAAGATTAGACATTTCAAATTTAGCCATCATGGATTTCTTAAAGCTTTCAAACATGGCTGTATTACTTCCAGTATAGATTAGATCATCTACATATAAGCAAACAATGAGCATTTTCCCCCCATCCTCAACTTTTATGAAAAGTGTATGTTCAAAAGGACATTTTTGAAATCCTTCCTTCAAAAAATAAGTTTCTATACGATTTTACCAAGCCTGTGGGGCTTGTTTTAATCCATATAGAGCCTTCTTTAGTCTATACACTTTATGCTCATTTCCAGATTTCACATAACCAGGAGGTTTATCGATAAATACCAATTCCTTCAAATCTCCATAGAGGAACGTCGACTTCACGTCCAGCTGGAAGATAGGCCATGAGTTATGAGCTGCTAATGCAATCACCAATCTAATTGTGTCATGCCTTGCAATTGGAGCAAAGGCTTCTTTCTAATCAACACTGAACTCTTGCCTATAGCCCTTTGCCACCAAGCGTGCTTTGTACTTGTTGACTTCACCATTCTCCTTCAACTTTGTCTTATATACCCACTTCACACCAATTGTTTTGTGCCCTTCTGGAAGATCAGATAACTCCCAAGTGTCATTCTTTTTTATGGTTGCAATTTCAGCATCCATAGCCTTCCGCCATTTTGATTCTTTGACAGCACTTTCAAACACTGCAGGATCACAATATGAAAGTTGAGCAAAATGAGTGAGTGGGTCTTTAGATTGATCAATTCCGGTTACCTCATAATCTGACACCCATGCTGGCCTCCTTCGAACACGATTAGAATGTGATTCAGTTGCTGCTTTTGGTGTTATTGGAATGACTTCAGAGGCTATAGAAGTTTCATTTTGAGGATTCTCAAATTAGTTGCTAGAGCAAGGTGTTGCTACGGCTGGTGTGCTTCATCACCATCTTCTCCATCAAAACTAGTTGGAATTGGCTCTCCAATTACATTTTTGATCCATTCCCAGATTTGATCTTCATCAAAAACAACGTCTTGACTGATAAGTATTTTCTTATTGTTAGGATTGTAAAGCTTATAAGCTTTTGACTGATCACTAACACCAAGAAAAATACATTTTTCTCCTTTGTCATCCAACTTCTTCCTTTTCTAGATCTAGAATATGGGCATATGCAACACACCTAAAAATTTTGAAGTGATCAATAGCTGGTTTCGGTTTGCTCCATGCTTCCTCTGGTGTCATATTTTGAATAGCAAGTGTGGGACTTCTGTTCAATATATGAGTGCTCCAGTTAACTACTTCAGGCCAAAAGCTCTTTAGAATGCAACTCCTTATTAATAGACTTCACACCATATTTAAAATAGTACGATTCTTCCTTTCACAAACACCATTATGTTTGGGCGTGTAAGTTGCTATAAGCTGCCTCTTTATTCCATGAGTCTCACAGAAACTTGCAAATTCATGTGAATTATATTCTCCACCACGATTCGTGTGAATAATTTTTATGGGATTGCCAACTTCTTTCTTAACCAGCGCTTTATAGCTTTTAAAGACTAGAAAGGCTTTAGACGTCTCTTGCAAAAAAGAAACCCAGCTTTTGTGACTAAAATCATTAATGAAGGTAAGTATATATCTCTTACCTCCATTAGAGCATGGAGTTATTGGCCTGCAAATGTCGGAATGAACAAGCTCCAGTGCAGCCTTCTTCCTCCATGACTTCCCTTGCGGGAATTGATTACGATGTTGTTTGCTAACAACACATTCTTCACAAACTTTAGAAGGAGTTATAATTTGAGGAAGACCATTCACCATATTCTTTTGTCGTAAAGTTTTCAACCCGCTAAAGCTAAGATGCCCATAGCGAAAATGCCATAATCATTCCTTCTCTCCCAATCTTGCAAAAAGACATGAGTGAGTGGTGTCATGGAGATACAATGGAAACATTTTATTGGCTGTCATGTTGACTTGAGCTATCAAGCCCAACTTCTCATCTTCTGCAGACTCCATTTTTGATAGAGATTCCATATCCCTTTTCTTGTAGCTGACCAACACTGAGTAAATTTGTTCTCAAATCTGGAACAAAGAGAACATTAGAAATAGTTTGAATAGAATTTCTGTTGGTTTGAATTGTGTCAGAGACGTTTTTGCGACAAGGGCCGAAAATGCGGGAACGGCCTAAATCTCCCCTTGGGTTCTTTAGAAGTGTTTATTGTGGAGAATCAAGCCCAAAATTCTAAATGTATAATGAGCAAAAGGCTAATGGTGCTTTGACAAGAGAGAATCAAAATACTAATAACAAAAGTGTAGAAAAAGTATAAAAACATAACAGGTCAGAAACTTCAACCCACAGTCACCGAGAAGAGGAAATTGAGAGAGGTTGTGAGGAAGAGAGGGAAGGTTCTCCTGTACCCATATTTCCACCCCTAAGGTTTAGAATTGTGAGAATGTCTCTTGGCTTAGTGGGTTTTTCCTTTCGAGTTTCAGCTCTATAGCGAAAACGTGGTTCAACTGGTCTGAAACTTTAACCTACAGTAAGCGAGAAGAGGAAATTGAGAGAGGTTGTAAGGAAGAGAGGGAAGGTTCTCCTGTACCCATATTTCCACCCCTAAGGTTCAGAATTGTGAGATTGGTGACTGGCTGAATGGGCTTTTGCTCTGACGTTTTAGGTATGTAGGTAGAACGTGGTTAGTTGATTTTGAATCTAATTGAAGCCTTTTGTATTGAACTTGAGGTGATCTAAGTTACTGTTTTTGATCAATAGAAGAGGCTTTGAACCCTAAGGTATGAATTAACAAAGTTATGGTTAGATTTGATTTAATTGGGTAAGAGGGATGCCTTGCTTTTTGCATAATTTGGGAAATAAAGTAGTCTAAATTCATGGGCTGATGTTTCCTAGACATGGCAGGTTCTTGGAGATTGCATTTGGTTGTTGTAACAGACTAGGCTAGCCACTTAGGGTCAGCTACGTGTTTTAGGCAAAAAATGGTATAGCAAAAAAGTTGGGCCACAGTCACCCAGAGCATAAAAGCTGTTTTGGGGTGGAAATTTCGGGTACAAGACCTCCTCCATAAGCCAGAGTTGCTACTAGTGTCCCCTGCCCACTTGGTAGCATGCATGGGCTGGGCTCATGTAAAAGGTCTGAAAGGAACTGACCTATACCCTCCAAATCACACTTTCTTAATTTCCCCTAATAAGTCGTATGGGCTTGGGCCATGTTTAAAATAATAAAATATAATATAATACATAAATTGAGCCCACAAGGAAGTTGGGCTTGGTTGAATCAGGCTCGTAGAAAATGTGTCGCAAAAATGGGTATCAACAAATTGCTACCTTCCCTTTTCCCATAACAAAGACTGTAGAGCAATCACCGAACTTCACAACATCACGAAAAGCTTCATCCAATTCAAAGAATACAGACTTCTCTCCACTCATATGGTTGCTACTGGCAGTGTCTAAGTACCACAAGAATTTCTTGTGGGTTTCCTCCTTGCCGTGACAAACCATCAACAAAGACACTTCTTCTTCCTTCTAGCAAAATTGGACTGCTTTCCACCATCTCTCCTTAGATTAGTATGGCACTCTGACTTGTAGTGGCCAAATTTGTGACACTTGTAGCATTCAACTCTTGATTTGTCTGCTGACTTTGACTTGGAAGGTGTTGAATGAATGTTGTTGTTGTCGTGGCCTTTTCCTCTCCCTTGAGAATCAGAATCTTCAAATTTCTGATTTGAGTGTCTACCATCATAGCCGCCTTGCCTCTGCCTCTTCCTCGTCCTTGACCTGCTCCTTTTGATGTCGAGGCTTGTAACGGTTGCTCCTCCTTGTCTTGCCGATTCATTTTCTGCTCATGACCCAATAAAGAACTACAATTCATCAATGGACATACTGTCAGTGTCTTTAGATTCCTCAATCAAACAAACAACATAGTTGAATTTTGTTGTCATCGAACGAAGAATCTTATCAATGATAGTGACATCTGCCATTTTGTCGCTATGGATTCTCATCTTATTTGCAATTGCCATCATCCTGGGGAAGTAATCTGACATGGATTCTCCAGACTTCATGTGTAAAGTTTCGAAATTGCCTTGAAGTGCATGAAGCTATGCCCTTTTTGCCTTTGCTGTCCTCTTATACTTCTTCTTCATAAAATCCCAGATCTGGTTGGAAGTTTCTTTACAAAGAATGGTTTCCAAGATGGAAAGATCAATTGCCTAGAAGAGATAATTCTTTGCTTTGAGATCCTTCAACTTTTTCCCTTCAAGCTCCACCTTCTGTGCATCTGTCAGCACAACACTGAGCATACTCCAGAAACAAAAACTATCCAATATTCTTTGGACCTCAAAACATTCTCCATGAGCATGCTCCAAACAGAAACAAACTAGGCAACAAATTCTATGACAACCCAAATCAACACATTCTAATGTGTTGCTACTAATTTATTCAACACTACAAGCTAAAAATCTCTCTCTCTCTGAGACCTTCCTCTGTTTTTCTCAATGGGAAATTGCTTTAAGAAATCTCATGACATCCCAATCTCCTTAGGCTCCTCCGACGATACACCACCTCCACAACAATTTCCAAAGAGTACCCAAGGAAGGTTTAGCCCAACTCCATCAGAAAGGGCCACTCTTTCTTCCTCTTCCTCTTCGTCATTCCCAGTAGAGCCTACTTCTCTTGAAGATGAACTTGGAAAAATTCTTAGTAAACCTTACGTTGATATCAACTCACTCTATGTTGTTGAAAAAGAACTGGGTAGAGGTCAGTTTGGGGTTACTTATCTTTGTACAAAGAGAGCCACAAGACGAAAATACGCGTGCAAGTCCATTTCAAGGTGAAAGCTTGTGAATTCTAAAGATATTGAGGATGTGAAGAGGGAAATTCTGATACTGCAGCACTTAACAGGGCACCCCAATATTGTGTGTTGGTGCAAAATACAATAATAATGGAATTAACACAACAAGAAAATGAATAGTACTTGTGAATATTATTTATTTAAAGAGAAAAATTACACAATATTATTTAAACTAATGCGCGACACTCGTTCTTTTTAAGGAGATTCAAGCTCTTGGTTGACTAAACTTTGTAACTGGTGCAGACATTCTTTGACTTATCTTCCCCAGGATACAACAGTCCAATAAGTGTCGTATGGAAGAACTAGGGGTGTTTGTGGTGCGGTGCGGTTTTCGGCAATTTTTAGCACCGCACTTTGTGGTGCGGTTTAGCTAAAACCATAACTGCATCGCACCTTATTTTTGCGATCACATGTGTGGTACTATGTATAAGATTCGGTTTGAAATCAGTATATTTTTCAAATTTTGGGCTTTTCCTTACCTAGTCCAAAACTAATTTTCCTCTTTTTTTTGGGTCAAGTTTTAAATTATTGAGCTAGTTTTTCTTTATTTTGGGTTGACTGTTCTAGTCAACACTTGTTAGGATTATCAATTTTTTTTTTTTGAAACTAAGGTTATTAAATTATTAATAATATATTTAATATTAAAAATAAATAAAAATATTTATATATAGAAAGGGTGCGGTGCGGTGCTGTTTTCTTATTATAAAACAGCAAACCGCATTGCATCATGCGGTGTGGTGCGGTGCGATGTGGTTATGTCATTTTGCGGGCAGTTTTGGTGCGATTTTTGTGATTTGTGCGGTTTGGTGAACACTCCTAGCTAGAACAATCTCTGCACAAAGTATTGAAGCACAAAGCTCCACCATAAAGAACACCATTCTTTGCCAAAAACCTTTCTAATTTTTTAGTGTATAAATAACTCCACCATTCACCTCCCCCTTGCGCATGTATCTAACTCAATATCTGAGACAATTCATATTAACCCATTAATCACCACAATTAAAAAGAACAAAATAGTCTCTCTCCTTTTCAATGTGAGATTAAACATTCTCACTAACTTCTCATCTTCCATGTTCACTCTCACGTCTTTACCTTTATGTTGTAATATTTATTCATTTTAATTAATTAATATTAAAATGCTCCAACATTGTGGAATTCAAGGGTGCTTACGAGGATAAGCAAAATCTGCATTTGGTCATGGAATTGTGCACTGGTGGTGAGCTTTTCGACCGGAGCATCAATAAAGGGAACTTTTCAGAGCGTGAAGCTACTTCGATTGGTAGGCAGATTGTGAATGTGGTTCATGTGTGTCATTTTATAGGGGTGATGCATAGGGACTTGAAGCCTGAGAGTTTCTTGATGGTTAGTTAATGATGATCATTCTCCCATTAAAGCTGTAGATTTTGGTCTCTTTGTCTTCATTGAAGAAGGTTAGTTATATAGTTTGTTCACTTTGTTGGACTATTTCTATTATTCTAGCAATTGGGCTGCCTTCTATTGCTTCATTTGGTTCGATTTTTAATAATCAACTAGCTGCGAACCCGCGCGTTGCGCATGATAATTATTTTTATGGTGGTTTTATTATTATTATTATTATTATTATTATTATTACAATTTAAACTAATCTAATAATGAGTAATTTATTTCGTAATTATATTTTTATATATTATAGGAACAATCCAAAACACCAAAAAAATGTAAACTAAAAAAAATTAATAAAACTTAACAATGATTAATTGAACCAATATTATGATAAAATTTTGTTTTTGATAATCTATTAAGGTTATTTTCTTTGTAGAAATTATAATTTCGGCAACCCAAAACATATTATCAAATAAACAATTATTAGCAAAATCTAAGAATTAAATTTCTATACATGCATTGTTATAAAATAATAATAATTAAAATAAAATTGCAAAAGTTAAAATTTGTCACCTATCCGATTATTTTCGTTAGGCTAATCTTTGCTTTTCTTTAAATGAATGGCATTAAGAGTACTTTGTCTACCATAAAGGATTAGAGAATAGACAAAAATTAGTAAAATCTCATAGTTTAACATCTAATTTGAGCATTATAAAAAATCATGATATGTAACAAAATAAATACCAAATTATCCAAATGATGCTATGTAACATTTAACAATCAAAGAGAATAATAATAATAAAAAACAAACAATTTAAAAAACAAAACTAAATCGCATTAACCCAAAATATAGTTTTAAAGAATATAAAAAATTATCAACCTAAAGTAGAGATGCAAGAAAAAAAAAATCCACCAAAAAATTTAGAGAGAGAGAGGGAGAGAGAGAGAACCATTTTTTTTTTTTTTTTGTGAGAGAAAACTATGCATAGAATAGAAGAGATAGTGACAAATTTATAGTAAGAGGGTGTGAATAAGAAGAGACAAAAATAAAGAAAGATGAAGGGAAAGAGGAAGAATGATATTAATGTAGAGGGTAGTGGGGAGATAAAAAGGTAAGAGAGGGAGAAAGATTGAAGAAGTAGTGAGGAGATGAAATGGTAAGGGAGAGAGAAAGGTTGGAGAAGTGTAAATATTAAAAAAATAAATGTTAAAAACAATTATAGGAAAATTGGAGGGAAAAAAAAAATCCCTAAAGTGTAAGGCTCATACAAATCCCTAAAGTTGAACTGAAAAGGCTTTGGATTGGGCTTGATAGTGGAACTAAATAAATAAGAGTTGAGTTGGATTAATTATACAGATTTATTATAGAGTGATAGTGGAAGTAAATAAATAAGTAAGTAGTGAGTTGGATTTATTATAGGGTGATAGTGGAAGTTGATGGCCCCGTGGCCATTTGCTCAATGGGGCCTAGATATCTTAGGTCATTTTCCCATTGGAACCAGACAGATGAAATTCTTGATGGTAGGGATAGACTATTTCACCAAATGGTTGGAAGCAGAACCTTTAGCGAGTATCACGCAGTAGAATCTAAAGAACTTCGTCTGGAAGAATATCTTGTGTAGGTTTGGGGTGCCTAGAGTGTTAGTGTCTGATAACGGACTACAATTTGACAATACCCTTTTTAGGGACTTCTGTGAACACTTTGGAATTCAAAATCACTATTCCTCACCCGCCTACCCACAAGCAAATGGTCAAGCTGAAGTTACAAACCGATCATTGTTGAAAATCATCAAGACTCGGCTTGAAGGGGCAAAGGGAGTATAGTCGGATGAGCTACCTAGTGTTTTATGGGCGTATAGAATGACAGTAAGAACCCCTACGGGGAAAACTCCTTTCAAGTTAGCTTATGGGAGTGAGGCAGTTATACCTGTGGAAGTGCACACGGCCAGCTACATGGTGACGATGTATCAAGATAAAGATAATGAGGAACAACTCCGTGTAAACCTTGATCTGATAGACGAGGTAAAGACGGACGCAGAACAAAGGATGGCAAAGTACAAGAACCTCATGGCTAGACCGTATGATGCAATGGTGAAGCCAAGACGATTCAACATAGGTGACCTTGTCCTGAAAATAGTTTCTTTAGCAACCAAGAACCCAGCTCATGTGAAATTGGGACCTAATTGGGAGGGACTCTACAGAGTTATTAACTGGAAGAGACAAGGATGCTACTATTTGGAGGCCATGAACGGGAGGAAATTGGAACATCCTTAGAATGTTGAACACCTAAGGATGTATTACCAGTAGTGCCAACCTGGATGATCGTTATCCTGGACGAGCCTGTTTATCCCTATAAGGAGCTCGTTTATCTATATATCTTCAATATTATTCTATAATGTTATTTATTACTATTATGATGTTGTTATGGACAAAGTTATGAATTTGCTTGTATTTGTTTAACTCTTTAAAAGGCACCAGATCATGAGCATGTGCCTCATCTGTGAACAATATTTATGCTATGTACATAACGTTTGTATGAATTTCTGATTTCCATACTACTTTTGTTCAAATTAACCCATAAGAAGGCTGAAAAGCCCAAGATGAGAAAATTCTCTGTACGTGGAGAATTAACGTCAATAAGCTTTCCTAAAAGTAAAGCAAAGTATGCTCGTCCAAGTGAAGGACGAGGTAAAACTCTAGCTTCACTGAATGACAGTAAGTTCAGAGGATATCCGTTCATATAACGGACGAGGTAAAGTGTAATGCACGTCCAACCTATGGACGAGGAAATGCATGAGCACGTTTGTTAAGATGCCTGTTGACATAATTCATTTTGTGGACGAGGGTGAGGTTGTCTTATTTTCATAAAAGGTGAAAACCAGCTAAGTTTAAGGATGAGTAATGCTGACAATCACCATTTCACAAAGATGATGTTATACTTTGCAAAATTCTAAGTATGACAAGAAAATGCGTGGCATTGCCCCTATGGATGAGTAAAAATTCAACAATATATCAAAAAGAAATCTCATCCATACAATAATAGAAAAGAAAATCCACTATTTAAGGGCAGACAACCAATGTCCAAACACCCTAACAAAAATAATTGTTCAGTAGCTCGTCCTAAAAACCGTGGACGAGTTTAATGTACTTGAGTTACATTTAAAAAAAAAAAAGAAAAAAGAAGAAGAAAAGAGTACAACTTAAATCTCATCTTTAAGGAGGGGCATTGTCCTTAGGTTCGTCCTGGGGAGGTAGGGTGCTAGCGTCATCTTCAATGTTAACGTTTTCTGAGCTTGTCTGGATGAGGGAACTTGTGGTAGCACCAAGATTGAGTTTTATGGAACTAAAGTCAAGGTTAGGGAAATTCTCAATGGCATCTAGCCTGAAGTCTTCAAACCCAGCTGCATAATTCCTGTCCAGCATATCAGTAAATTGCTTGGACGCCTGAAATTCTACAACTGCGTCTCCCTTGGCCTTCTCAAGAAGGGCACTCAGTTCGTTGTTCCTCTTTTAGAGGCCTTCAAGACGAGTATCCTTCTCAAGGATGTCACTCCTTAGCCCTTCATTAAGATTCCTCAGCTTCTTTGCCTCGTCCGTAGCTTTAGCAACCACCTCAGCCCATTTCTTGTTCTTGTCCTTCCCCTCTTTAATCCTCTTCTCCAACAAAACCTTCATCTTGTCTAGATCAGTTACCTACCTAGACGTAGCAATAAACTTGGACATTGCCTACAAGGGTTAAAATTTGGTTAGAACCAAACAAATACATATTCTAGTGGTTGATAAAGACGAGACGAAAAATGTCTACTTACTTGGAAAAGATCATGAACACCAGAGTGCTCAAAATCCTTTAGGGACATATTGTAACAGGCTGCCATGTCCACGCCAGTCACTGCTACTGTAAACCTCTCCTAAGCAAGGTTCTTATTCCCAAGAAGGTGCTGAGGAACCTCTTTCAAAGGGTGAGATGAGGAGGGTGTGTGAACTATGGACGGGGTCTTCTTAGACAGAGGATCCTTAGGCTTTGAGCTAAGTATTTGCACTGGGGCTATGGATTAGGGATGAGAGGAGTAGGTTGAACGTCTTGATGGTTGGACGACTTACTTTTCTTCTCCCTACTGTGCCTACTTGGGAGATCACCCAAATCAACCCTCGACGATATATTTTTCCGTTTTTTGCCTGCCGATGGACGAGTCTAAGGATGCACTCCCTGCTTAGTTACCTCGTCCATCACCCCCTTGTTTTTGTTTTCTTTCATCGTTGCCATTCCTAAAAGTAAGGACGTCAATTAATAAATAAAAAAAAAAGAAAAAGAAGAAAGAAAGAGAAAGCTTACGTTTATGGGTTGTAGCCTCGTGTGCAAGAGCTTCAACAGAAGGCTCAGGACGTAAACCCCAAATGGCAAGACATTGAAGACTTACTAGGGAATGGAATGCACTATTAGTGTACAGACGAACCTTCTGGACGCGTTCAATGTAAAGCCTACTTAAATGAGGTTGTCTGGCACCTGTAAAAAAAAAAAGAGAGAAGAAGGAGTGCTTAGAGTTAGAATTTTTAAACAATTGCAAATAAGAATGAAGACAATGAATAACAAAGATAGGACGAGCATACCTTCAGGACGAAGGTTCCCTAACTCCCCTGTGTAGGGAGGAAATACAAGGGATTGGTTAATTTCAGAGGGCTTGTAGCAATAAAGGAACTCGTCCACAGTAAGAGGACAGTTCCCCTCAAACACCTCCCTCCATAAAACTTGCATGGAGACGACTAACCTCCATGCGTTAGGATTAAATTGACAAACTCCTAAACCTAGCCTAGTCAACAGCTCCCTAGCAAAAGTATTCAGAGGTAACCTAAGATCCCCTAGAAGATAGGCCTTGTAAATACCTATTCCAAGACGAGGCTAACAACACCACTCTCCTTCAAAAACCAACCTAGGGTTAAGCTCGTCTGGGATTTGGTACCATTTCTTAAGTAAATTTAACTTACTATAAACTACCTCATCCTCGTCTTGATTAGTGGACGAGGGAGCACTCGTGCCAGCCTTAGAGCCTGACTAAGATCTCGTCCTAATCTCTTCCCGAAAAACTTCTAAGGGAATTCCAGGGATGCTAAACTCATACTCATCCGTAGTGTTCCCTTCACTACTGCTATCACTATCACTATCACTAGAACCACTAAAACTACTAGGATCTTTATCCTCGTCTATAGCCTTATCCACACTATCACTGGATGAGGAAAGCACAACCTCAGACATTTTAAAAGAAAACTTAACTAAGGACGAAGATAAGGAAAATACCTGGATCTAGAACGAGGGAAGGTTATAGATGTAGGAAGCTTCTAGACAAAGATCTAGGACAAGGAAGGATGAAGAAGGAAATTTCAGAAATGGGGAGGGTAACGGAAGTGTTCTACTATTTATAGGTAGCAAACCCTGGCACCTGAAGCGACGTAACCAATCAACAAAAGACACGTGGCATGATCCTTGGTTAGATCAATCGACGTGATTTTTCACCAATGAGCTCATAACACGTGGCATATCAATTCACAGATGAAGACATACACGTCCTACATTTCCTTGGATGACCTATGGATAAGGGGGCAATTGATGGGACTACAAACACTCCAGATTCGTCCATGAGGCTCGTCCACACAACAGAGCATGCCCGTTAAAATGCTTGTCCAGGAAGAGATCGTCATGGTAGTGTCCTGGCTAATCTCATCCTAAAGAGCACGTCTTGGACAAGCTCGTCTTGGGAAAGATCATAACTCTCCACTGTGAACCGTTGCCAGCAACGGTTAGAGAAAATAAAGCCAAGCAATATAACCTCCATGACAGTTACGGAAGTTATCTCCAAGTTTTCTGGACTCCGTAACAAAGGGGGAAGTTACATAAAAAATAACTGTTTATACACACTATATAAGCATTCTACGAGAAGGTAAATGTATTCATTTCTTCCTTCCAATATACTTGGAATTGCACAAAATACTGACTTTGCTATCGGAGGTTTCTTGGCCGGCCTCCATCGGTCTCCTCTAATTTTCTTGTTTGTTTTTTCAGAATTCGCCAACAGCCTTTAGATTGTTAGCACCCGAGACTTTCAGCCTACTGATTTTTGAGGAATTATCAAAAGTAAATAAATAAGTAGTAGGCTGCATTTATAGGGCTGAAAATTGTAAAAACCATTTTAAAATTGTAGGACAAATTATAATTTTTTTTAAAAATGACGTGGCAGTTGATGTAGCGCAACGTGAGAGTAGAAGAATTAAACGCCACGCTTCAGCTTTTAGTAATATATATAAATAGATTCTGCAAAATGAGTGTTTTTTGTTTGTTTGCATATTCCTTATCCATGGTTTATCTGTAAATTTGTTGGGGGTGCTTTCATTAATTTTTAATAATGGGTTAGCTTGACAAAGTCAATATTGAAAGACACTAGTCAACCACGTAAACGGGTCTTAAACTTTTAATAATTAAAATGAGAAGGTTACAATCTACAATTTGTTTGTTCTATTTATTCTTATATTTGGTAATCCATGTCATTTATACCCAGCCTCTTATACCAAACTGCCAAGTATAATAGCTGTTTTTAATTCCCTGCAAGCTTTCATTTGCCAACAGATCCAACTATCCAAGGGTCATTGACACAGTAATTTGAATGCATTGATGAAGTGAAACTAAGTGATCAAACTGCCTCTTCTAAAAAATAAAAAAGTTATCGAACTACCATGCAACAAACAATTATTTTTATTTTTGTGTTCTCTTTTTTGATAATATAATATTTACATGGCGGATTGAATAATTTGATTTTGGTTCTCTTCGTAAATGAGAGGATGCAATACCACTAAGTTATAAGACTTTTTTTTTACTGTGTTACACATTTTCCTGGTTGGATAGGATCAAATTTTTCCACAGTTATATCCAGGGTTGGCTCAATGAATTTAGGGGCCCTAGGCGAAAGCTTTAAACGAGGCCTTTTATTATATCTAATTATAAATTTATATATTTTTTTCAATTAAAATTTATTTTTCTTGCTTTTTGAGAGGCAAAATTACTAATTAAAATTTTGCATTCGAGTTCCGTTAACATTTCATTTTCAATTGATAATATTGCTAATCTACTTAATCTTTCTTGTGACATAGTTGATCTTAAATAGGATTTTATTAATTTTAATTTTGAAAAACTTCTTTCTGCGGAAGCAACTGTAACATGTATAGTTAGTAATATTCTGAAAGTAATACATGCATTTGGAAAGGATTCTAGCCTCTTTAAAATTTATATTAATACAAAGTAAATTATTCTAAATTTATAATTTTGTTATCAATATTCTTTTTTTTACGTAGCAGTAAACCATTTTTTTTAGCAAAATGTATAGGACTCAACTAAATTGGATGATTGGATTTAGATCCACTAAGAAGTAAGACCAGCCCACTAGCAAAATGGGTAGGACTCAACTTGATAGTTGATCCACTAAGACTAAGACCCTTGGGCTTGCCTACTATCCCTCCATCACAATGGCTCCATCCCACTAAATTTGATTTCTTTAAAAAAAAATTAATTAAAAAAAAAACCGTGTAGCACTAGGATCACTGGATCAAAAACGTGTAGGGCTAGATCTCACTTATCAATACAGTACTTTAACTTCCATCCACATCCACTAAATTTGACTTCTTAAAAAAAAAAAAAAAAAACAAAATTAAGTGCCAAGTGGGTCCATTTGGATCATTGACCATTCTAGAAAAATCTAAAGAAATAAAAATGTAAGAGAACAAACTAAATCTGACTTCTTAAAAAAAAGAAAAAAAATTAAGTGCCAAGTGGGTCTATTCAGACCATTGACCATTCTATAACATTCTAGAGAAATCTAAAGATATAAAAATGTAAGAGAACAAACAAAAAAAGAGTGAGGTGTAAAGCAATGCCAGTAAAGAGAAAGAGTACAAAAACAACCAAACTCAAGTTAAGCAAAAAAGAAAGAACAAAAACCTAGTAGGGCCAGCACTCCAGCAGCAAACAATGAAGAAGACGAAAGAGGCAAAGGAAGAAAAAACAAAAAACAATCTTGAAATGAAGCTCTGTGAACACACCAAGTCTATTGCCAACACCAATTGATGAGTAAGCCAACTAAAAAGAGTTTTTTTTTTTTTTAGAATCAAGATGGAGAGAGTCAGAGAGTGAGTGTTTTTTTCTTCTTTCTTTTTTCTGCCTTTTCTTATTTGTCTCTTCTTTCTGCATTTTTTAATATTTTTTTCTGTAAGCTAAAGATTTCTGACGTTTGTAATCTTTCCTTCTGCAAGCTAAAGATTTGGCGATGGCCTGATGGGATTAGCCTTCATGTTATATTGTCACTTTAGCTTTCTTCTCTGTGAGGAACGGGCTTCTGTGAGAAACGGGCCTTCATGGCCTGATGGGATTTGGTGATGGCCATTTGTTTTTTTTTTTTTTTTTTTTGGTGAGAAACGAGCCTTTATGGCCTAATGGGATTTGGTGATGGCTGTTTGTAATTTTTTTTTTTTAGATGAGAAAGCAATATTATATAATATATTATTAGTATTTGGGGCCCTCTTATAGGTGGGGGCCTTAGGCGGTGGCCTAAATGGCCTATAGCTTCAGTCGGCACTAGTTATATCAAAGATATCTTTCTGGTTGTTGTCTTGATATTTTTGTGCAAAGCTGATAATTATTAAAAAAAAATGTATTAAAAAAATTCTATAGTTGAGAATAGGGAAATTTGAAATTTTGAATTTTTGATATCTCTGTTGGAAGCACTATAAGATTTTAGTTAGATTGCAAAAATTAGAAAAGCATTATTGAACTGTACTTTATTTGTACGCCCATATCAAATTCACCAGTAGTTTGTTGATGTCTACACAATGAGCATTATTCAGTTGTTAGGACAAAAGATAAATTTTCTAAAATATATAGTATCTTCTGTTTTCAACATATGACTGCATTGATTAATATAAATATATATAAAATATTTTAGAATTAAATTCAATACAAACTATGTATTTTTTAACTTAATTTAAAATTTTAAGATAAAAAATAGCTTCTTAACATATTTACTATATTAGTGTTAACAGGCTAGGTAAAGGATTTGAATCTTTTCAATAACTAGCATATTGTTTGTTGTTATCAGAAAATATTTAAGTACTTCGAAGTAAAGTAAAATGGCGTTCGCTCCTCTTACATTCATGATGGATCTTACTATGAATTTAATATGATTTTACCATAAATGTAAGAGGAAAGAACACCATTCATCATGCTCTAGAAATACTTAAAAATTACTCGTCTTCATTTTCTTTTGGGGGGGGGAAGATGTTTGAGGGCCAAAGTGTTTGTTTTGTTCACTCAACCGTGAAAAGAAAGAAAATATTATTAGTACTTGCCTTTCTAAGGTTTTTTTTTTTTTTTTTAAGTATATTTTTTTTAAAATCTCTATATATATATATATATATATGTATATGTATATTGTATATGTGTGTGTTATATATATATATATATATATATTTTAAATTACAAGTGTAGTTAAAGCATATTTGATTGTATTGTAACATTAAGCCATTGACTTTTAGGTTCAATTCATCTCTCACGTATTGTTTTGTTGCTATTGTTGTTGCTACTTTTTTATTTTTATTTTTTTATATACCATTTTTGGATGCTCTAATGATATCGACATCTTAAAAAGCTAATGCATAGTAACTATTTTTTGAAGAATAAAATTGAAAAAAAAAAGATAAAACAAATGAGGGTTGGGTTTGAGAAATTACCAAGATGAATGAATAGAAATGGATAGAAGGAATATTGTTTATGGTACATGGTATACAATTAGCAAATATACGAATTTTTCTGAAATTTTTTTGTCTTTTTTAAAACTTTATCTTTTTTTTTTTTTTTTTTTTTCAGTTTTATAAGTATTGTTTGGTGTCTTCTGACATTTTTTTTTGTCTTTTTTGCGCTGGTGCTTGTTAACATTTTCCATTATTCAATATGAAATTTGTGTCATCTGCACATTTATTAATTAAAGCATAAATGAAAACCAATCCTAATTAAGTAAAAAGGCACATGCATCTATATATACTATGTATGGAAGAACAGGCCACAAAAGAGGACAGAAAGGAAGATATTCCTTTTTGAGTTGGACGTTACAGTACGAAAAAGAAATGGGGAAGTGGACTTTATCATTATGATTTATGGGGTCACACACTGAAAAGAATGTGAAAGAGAGAGAGAAAAAAAAATGAGTTCTCACATCTCAATTCAAATCAACTTCTTTCTCAAAAAAAAAAAAAAAAAAAAAAAAATCAAATCAACTTTACTCCATATTTTGGATTGTGTTAGATATATCATATAAGGCTCAAATATAAAAATATATTACAAATTTTATTCTATAATTACTAAATATTGATGTATTAACTTTTAAACTCTAGAGGGTTTGTTGTGTGTAGTTCAATATACTACATCTTCCCTTAAAAGTTACTATAATTTTTTAGTGAAGTTGTGGTGTGTATTCATGTTAGAATCATTTTCCTTCTCTCTTATGTGTTGGTGCGTGCGTGCATGTGTGTTTGTTTTCTATTAAAAAAAAAAAAAATCTTTTAAACTGTTGAAAAATAATTATCAAATATATTTATTAAGTTAGCTTACAACTTACCTTTTTTTTTTTTTTTTTAAACATATTTCTCTGGCTCTTGATTGATTTTTTACTGGTACTCTTCGTGGTGTAGGTGAAAGTATCTGATCTTGAAGGCAAGGTTGTAGGGCTCTACTTCTCAGCCAATTGGTACCCGCCATGCAGAAACTTCACCCCAGTCCTAGTTGATATGTACGAGCAAATTAAGACCAAGGGGTCTAATTTTGAAATTGTGTATGTGTCATCGGATGAAGACTTGAATGCCTTCAACAACTATCATGCATTGATGCCTGGGCTGGCTATTCCATTCTCTGATTTGGAGACTAAGAAAGCATTGAACAGGAAATTTGATATCGAAGGTATTCCTTGCTTAGTCATTTTGCAACCTAACAATAATAAAGATGATGCAACATTGCATGAAGGTGTCGAACTCGTTTATCAATGCGGGGTCCGAGTCTTTCCGTTTACTAAACAGAGGTTGGAGAATTTGCTGGAGGAAGAAAGGAAGAAGCATGAGAGGCAGACCCTTACCAATTTAATAACTAACCACGATAGAGACTATCTTCTGGGTCATCCCAGTCCTAAACAGGTGAGTCACTGCACTACCTAACTCAAATTAGACTCTGAATCACGGTTGAGACAGCTCAATTTTGATGTTTTGCTAGTGTCCAAAATCATAAAACCATAAATTTTTTTTTTCTCTCTTAGAGAAACTTGTTTGAGATACGTAATTTGGACGATGGGATATGGTCACACACATTTAATTGGTTGGCAAACACGTCTCAATAGTCATATATTAACATGTGTGTAAAGATTTTGGGATCTTGGAAATGGTTCCATTAAGTTTTGTTAGCTTTATACAATCCTGTAATTGGTTGATCTTATCTGTTCACCAAATTTTCTCTCCTAACCGGTATTTGATGCTGCCTGTACGACCTATACAGTTAGGGCTACGTTGATTTCACGGTAGTGTATATAGTCACCAATTGCGGGGTGAAGGGGCTTCTTTATGTGGTTGCGCATTAATAAAGAGTCAAAATGAGCATAGAGGCTCATGAATGTTTCTCTGTTGTGCAGGTACCTGTTGCTTCATTGGTAGGTAAAACAGTTGGGACTGTACTTCTCTGCCCAATGGTGCGTTCCATGTGTTAAGTTTATTCCGAGGTTAATCTCCATCTACCAGAAGATTAAGCAAATGCTGGTAGAAAATGGAGATCATGAGGACTTCGAAATAGTGTTCGTGTCAAATGATCGCAACCAAGAGTCATTCGACTCCTATTTTAATACCATGCCTTGGCTAGCTTTGCCTTTTGGAGACCCAACTGTGAAGGAGCTTGCTAAGCATTTTGATCTACGCGGGATCCCTTGTTTGATAATTATAGGCCCTCATGGTAAAACTGTGACCAAACAAGGTAGGAACTTGATAAACTTGTACCAAGAAAATGCATACCCTTTCACTGAAGCCAAAGTGGAGTTGCTAGAGAAACAAATGGATGAAGAGGCTAAGAGCCTTCCAAGATCGGTGTACCATCCAAGGCATCGCCACGAGCTCAATTTGGTGTCTTAAGGCAATGGAGGAGGGCCTTTTATATGTCGTGATTGCGATGAACAAGGGTGTGGTTGGGCTTACCAGTGTCTGGAATGTGGGTACGAGGTGCACCCAAAATGTGTGACAATTGCAAATAGCGCCTCTACTGGGCAATAGTCGATTGGCAGTGCTCGTGTTAATGCTAATTACTTGGATGCTACATGTTTGTGCCTTGAAATTTAAATTATGTGGTTCTGTGTGCGGATTTAGAATATTGGGATTGGGTATCCTTTAGATCATCTATATATCTAATACAAGTTCCAACGCGGATCTTTTATCTATGGTTGCAATGATTTTGGGTAAAAGCCAAAGCCCACTGGGCTACTATGCAATGTGTCTAGTGTTCGGTTATCCAGAGGGAGCTCCAGCAAGCTGTAATTAACCAATGAATGAGAACTATGAATTGATGACTTCATTTGGTGGCAATTTATTAATTAATCTTACCATTTGCTATCACAATTAATCTTAGTTTACAGATGAGAATAAAGAGATTTTTGCTCAAAAATACAATATTGATAAAGAATTCACACACACACATACACACATATATGCACTACCAAGATCTTACCGTCTCACTCTCAATGTGCTCTAAGGTAGTAAACTTTGAGTTTATCAGATTCTCAAATAGCAGTATCCTCCAGGCCAAGTTAGGGATATATACCCGAACCACTATGTTTCCTATCCATCAAAATTCCAAACCAAATTACGGTTAGATTTTGATTTACTCAAAATTTTAAAAGCAATACATTGATACTCTTATCTTGCTTTAACATCACAATGCATTGATCCAATCAAAGAATTGATATGTGAAGAAGCATGCAAAGAAGACTACTCACACACAATATTATGATCCTATCCTAACTATGCCATCCGCTCATAGTTTCCTACGTCAAAGGCTTCTTCTAGCTAGGACTTCATATACTTTTAGGAACTCTTGAGCTTTTGGGACCATTGCAGTCCATATATAGTCATTATTTTCATAAAAAGGAGTATTTGTATCAATACTGTTGGAAGTAAAACTATGTCAATTGACATTGCTCTGCATTTGCCACTATCCTCTAATTCATCCTCGCGGACACGACTATTATACCTCTAGGTTTTGTTGAGAAACCAGTTACATTTATTTATTATGGTTGATTTGGAGGCACTCTTCAACCAAGTTTTATTTCGCCATAATATTCACTCATCTTTTACTCTTTCAATCACATTAGGTAATTCTTCTTGGCATGTGACTTCTAATTCCTCCACTATCTCTCACAAATCTGTGGTCTCTAATATTCCTTTTATTCATATTGCTAATGGATTCACCATGTGTATCACCCACTCAAAATATATCATTATTCCACAAATGTCACTTCATGACACATTTCTTTTTCCTAATCTTTCTCACAACTTACTCTTTGTTGGTCAAGGATCCAGATCAGAACCATGTAATTGTGAAAGGAAAAAGTTGAGAAGGAAAAATGGTAAAAAAGTTAAAAGTTTTGACCCAAGAATTGAGATTAAAAATAAGTATTTTAACTTTTAATCTTAGCCATCAAAAATGATATTGCATGGCTATTGCACTATATCTCAATCCGTCTGTCAATTATGTGAACTTGGAAGCACTCTCAACGTTTCTCAAAATGATTGCAATGTGTAGGATTCTCACAGAGAAGATCATTTGGATAGGGCGTTAAGTATGATGTTTGTTTGAACTTTGCTCCTTTCACCTTCTATGCCACTTCTCGCTGCTACTGTTACTTTGGCCTTTGTGTCTTTACAATTATGGCGCACTCTTATCAAAAAAAAAAAAAATTTATGGCGCACTTCAGATTAGGTTACGCTACATTGTCTTGTATTCAGCTTTTAATTTCTTGTCGTCATTTAGGGCCTGTCATGTCCTAGATTTTTCATTATATTGCTTGTCAATTTGGAAAACAAACTGTATTATCCTTTAATGACAGTGAATCTTTTTTCATATGCTCCATTTGATTTTATCCATTCTAATGTTTTGGGGCCTTCTCCTGTCTTCACTATGCAGACTCACGGTATTTTGTTGTGTTTGTGGATGACAATTCTCGTTATACACGAATTTATATTATGAATCATAAATATGAAATTCATGATATTTATAAAAATTTTACAAAACTGGTTGATACACATTTTTCTAATTCGGTCAAAATCTTTCATTCTTTTAACATGTATAATGTTTTGTGGGCTTTAGGCCTAGTTAGGTTACCTGTATAGTACACATATTTACTTGTATTGCACACATATACCTCCTATATAAAAGGCACCTATGTACGTTCTTTTATGATGAAATACAGTACAATTACATTCAGTATTTCTAACATGGTATCAGAGCCACTGCTCTGACATTTTCTTAGCAATCTTGTCCTTATTGGTGTGACTCCATTCTCAACATCGCTTCCGCCATCACAGCAACCGCCGCAACCTCTCGCCGTTGAACCTCCGACGTCTTCCAGCCGTCGTCTTTGGGTTCCGGACCTGCAGCCGTTGTTGTTGAGGAGTTTCACGCTACAAAGACCACTGTTGTTGCATCACTGTCGCAATATTGCTTTGATTACGTTTGTGAAGGTACCACAGAGATCGTCTTGCACCGATCTACACACTCGTGGAAGCCTCGAAGCCATCGGACACTGCACGCACCCCCACGCGTCGCTCAAAGTTCTGCGTCGCAATGCATACGCTCCACGTGCCTCCCACGTGCCATTGCACAACTGGGTTCCTCCTCACGCGCTCCCACACCCCGCATCTATAGTGCCACGTGCCCTCACGCACTCTCACGTGCCTTGACTGCTCTCTCACGCGCGCCACGCGTTTCACGCGCGAAATTTGCTCTTCCACATTAGCCCTAGCTGACATCAGCGCCTTGTCATCTGCTGATGTCGTCTCATAGTCAGCCTGTTTACGTCATCTGTTGACTTTGACACCGTTGACCGTTGACTTCCAAAATTGACTTTGACTAGGTTGACCGTTGACTTTTTTGAGTTGACTTTTGCAGTTCAGGTGCTCCTTACCCAGTTTTTCGCGTAGATTTCATTTTTGCAGTCCATTTTTGCATATTTTGCTACTAAATGAAGAATAAGGACATGTCTTCTTCTTATTGCAATAATTGTTGCCACCAATCCATCAAACGTTTTTGCAAATTTTGCAAACATTTTGGTCACAATATTGAGACTTGCTATCATCTCAACAAATTAGTTGTTTCAATTTCTCTTGCTACTGTTGCTAACACTGAGAGTGTCCAACCAATGGCTCCTGTCTCTGCACAGTCTCAGTCTTCTGGATCTACTTTCACCATTTTCAGAGATGACCTTATAAATATCATCGCCAATGTCATTCGTATGGTTGGTAATGCATCTTATTCCTCTTCTCTCTCAGCTTTATCTGGTATGTTTCCTACATCTTGGCTTATGGATTCTGCTTGTTGCAATCACATGACACCTCACTTGTCCTTATTTTCTGAACTTAAACCTACACCACACCCTGTTAATATTCGCACAGCAAATGGTTCCACAATGTCTACTCATAATATAGGTTCCGTTTCGACCTCCAACCTTTCAATTCCTGGGGTCTTTAATGTTTCTAACCTTTCTTGCAATTTATTCTCTGTGGACAATTAGCTGAGTTGGGTTATCGCATTATCTTTGATTATTCTGGGTGTGTTGCGTAGGATTCAAGGACGGGACAGAAGCTTGGGACCGGTCCCAGAGTTAGGCATATGTTTCCCGTGAACAACCTTCGTCTTCCACTTGTTGCTCCTGTTTCTGTTGTTGCAGCTGCTGTAGTTTCTTCCACTCCTTCCTTTGCACTTTGGCATGCTCGACTTGGTCACGCATCTTCCTCTCGGGTACAACAATTGGCTTTTAGAGGTTTGTTAGGTTCAATGTCTACAGAAAATTTTGATTGTGTTTCATGTCAGTTAGGAAAACAACCAGCTTTGCCTTTCAATACTAGTGAATCAATATCCACTGATATCTTTGACCTTATTCATTCTGATGATTGGGGGCCGTCCTCTGTCTCTAGTATTGGTGGGTCTAGATATTTTGTTGTCTTTGTTGATGATTACTCTCGCTATAGCTGGATTTTTAATATGGAACATCGTTTTGAATTATTGGAAGTATATTCTAATTTTGCAAAAATGGTTGAAACTCAATTTTCTAGATGCATCAAAATTTTTCAATCTGATAATGCTTTTGAAAATACTCAATATGCTTTCCGAGTTATTTTGCATTCCTATGGCATTGTTCATCAACTAACTTGTCCAGGTACCTCTCAGCAAAATGGTAGAGCCAAACGAAAACTTCGTCATATTCTTGACACTGTTTGTGCTTTCCTTCTCTCTGCCAAAGTTCCTGCTCCTTTTTGGGGTGAAGTTGCTCATCATGCTGTTCATACTATTAATCGCATTCCGAGTCCTGTTATCCAAAATCAAACTCTATATGAGCGCCTTTTTGGGTCACCTTCAAACTATCACTACCTTCGTTCCTTCAGTTCTGCTTGTTTCGTCCTTCTTTAGCCACATGAACATAACAAACTTGAGCCTCGGTCAAGGCTTTGTTATTTTCTTGGCTATGGCGAAACTCAAAAGGTGTATAGGTGTTATGATCCTGTCTCTCATCGTCTTCGTATCTCCCGCAATGTTGTGTTTTGGGAACATCGCTTTTTTGTCGAGCTCTCTCATTTCAGTGCTTCCCTGTCTTCCTCCTCTGTCTTAGATCTTTTTCCAAATGAGGCACATATTCCTTCTATAGCTGCTCCTGATCCTCTTGTAGTTGCTCCTGATTCTGTTGCTGTAGACTTCTTTGTCCAACCACCAGATATCACTGATCCTTTTCCTAGTTCACCCTTTAATGAATAGGTGGAAGATGAACAGGTTGAAGACAAGTTAGCCAACCCCAATTTTGAGTTTGGGTCTCCTGCTCCTGGTCCTGCTTCGCTTGAAGATCTTGCACAAGACATCCCACCTCGTCACTTAACTCGGGTAAGATCTATTCCTACACATTTACTTGACTATCATTGTTACATTGCCATTGCTACACTACATGAGCCCCACACCTATCGTGAGGCTTCCACTGACCCTTTATGGCAGATTGCAACGAAAGAAGAACTTAATGCATTATCTAAAAACCATACTTGGGATTTGGTGACACTTTCTCCTGGAAAATCTGTGGTTGGTTGTAAGTGGATCTATAAGATTAAGACTCGCTTTGATGGGTCCATTGAGCGCTACAAAGCTTGTCTTGTTGCAAAAGGTTTTACACAAGAGTATGGGATTGATTATGAAGAGACCTTTGCTCTGGTTGCTCATGTCTTATCTGTTCGTGCCCTCTTAGTTGTTGCTGCTACCAGTAAATGGGACCTTTTTCAGATGGATGTCAAAAATGCATTCCTTAATGGGGATTTAGTGAAGAAGTGTATATGCAACCTTCTCCTAGTCTCTTTGTTGACTCAAACAAGGTTTGTCACCTTCGACGTGCACTTTATGGCCTTAAACAAGCTCCACGAGCTTGGTTTGCCAAATTCAGCTATACCATCTCTCGCTTGGGTTACATGGCCAATCATTATGATTCTGCCTTATTTCTTCGTCGCACTGACAAAAGAACTATTTTACTTCTCCTATATGTGAATGATATGATCATAACTGGTGATGACCTCAGTGGCATTCAAGAACTCAAGGCTTTTTTCAGTCAGCAGTTTGAGATGAAAGATCTTGAACATCTCAGCTACTTCTTGGGTCTTGAAATCACTCATTCTATAGATGGACTTTATATTACTCAAGCCAAGTATGCCTCTGAACTCTTGTCTCGAGCTGGACTTACTGGTAGTAAGACTGTTGACACTCCAGTTGAGTTTAATGCACATTTAACTCCCTCAGGGGGGAAACCATTGTCTAATCCCTCTCTTTACAGATGCTTGGTTGGCAGCTTAGTTTATCTCACTGTCATTCGTCCAGACATTTCCTATGCTGTTCACCAGGTGAGCCAGTATCTATCTGCACCACGATCGACTCACTATGCTACTGTTCTGTGCAGTCTTCGATACCTAAAGGGCACTCTCTTCCATGGTCTTTTCTACTCTGCTCAGTCTCCTCTTATTCTCCGTGCATTTTTTTGATGCTGATTGGGCAGGAGGTCCTACTGATCGCAGGTCCACCACTGGTTATTGCTTTCTTCTTAGTTCTTCTCTAATTTCTTGGCGAAGTAAGAAACAAACTCATGTGGCTAGCTCCAGTACTGAAGCAGAATATCGTGCCCTTGCTGATACCACATTTGAGCTCCTTTGACTACGATGGCTTTTTAAAGACTTAGGTGTTTCTATATTCTCTGCTACTCCTCTTTATTGTGACAGCTAGAGTGCTATTCATATTGCTCACAATGATGTCTTTCATGAACGGACTAAACATATCGAGATCGATTGTCATTTTATTCGTTTTCATCTTGTCCATGGTGCTCTCAAGCTGATCTTAGTCTCCTCTAAAAATCAACTTGTAGATATCTTCATCAAGTCACATCCTAAGGAACACCTTCGTACTTTGATTGACAACCTCAAGCTGGTTTCACATTCACCTTGAGTTTGAGGGGGGCTGTTAACGTATATAATGTATTATAGGCTTTAGGTCTAGTTAGGTTACTTGTATAGTACACATATTTACTTGTACTGCACACATATGCCTCCTATATAAAAGTCACCTATGTACATTATTTTATGATGAAATACAGTACAATTACATTCAGTATTTCTAACACATTCTAATATTGCCATGAAATAAAAAGCAATTGATTTGTTAATCTCTTCAGTGCTTATAGGACCTTGTCTCATTACGTTGGTCTTGCTACATCCCAGCAAAATGGTCGAGCCAAGCTTAAGCATCAACAAAGCCTTAATTATGTTCACGCTCTGCTCATTTGGGGCGAACCGTCCCTAACTGCAGTGAATGCAGTCTATACCTTGAATTGCATCCCTTCATCTATTCTTGATATGAAGTCTTTCGAATGAGCGTCTATAATATGCCTCAATTCCAAATTATTCTATGCTGAAAGTCTTTGGTTGTGCATGTTTCGTTCTTCATCGACATCATTCCAGTCGCTTGAATTGGCATGAACAGTGCTTCATATCTTCCCTGGTGAGCTTCTCCACCACAGTGTCCCTTTGATTTTTTCACAATGACAAGGCTTATGTTACCCCGTCTGTTCATCTCAATCTTTGTCTAGTTTCTGCGGTGACGTGTGGGATTTGTCTTTGATTTGAGAATCCACAAGCGACTGACTCTTTTGTATAATAACTTATATTTTGTTCCCTTATGTTTGTTGACTTGTAGCTCTTCTTTGAAACACGTGAGAATCAATACAGAAGAAACGTGCAGGCTTCCAGTAAAGTGCTCATATATTTTATCAATATTCTTTTTGTCCTTCCTGACTTGAACCAATGTGGAATCATGAATGTGAATATTGTGGAATTATCAATTGGTGTGAGTTATATTTCCCTTCTGCACAAGGGACAAGAGCTATGCCCCACAAGCCACTTATCTATACATTGCAGATGAAAAATGTGGTGACAAGGTGGCAAGCTACGAGCCATTTCCTCCAGCTGAAAGTCCTAACAAACAGTAAGAACATTGAACAGAGTGAGTCAAGGTGAAGTTTTTAATAAACTAATGAGTATTTTCTTGGAAGATTAAAATAGATGGTAATAATAATAGAGCTAAAGGCATGAAACCTGACGGCAAATTGAGCAGGATGTTCCATTCCCTGAAGAATCTAAGATGTGTTTATATGTGATTTGGAACCTGGGGATCTTCTCATCTGAATATCTTGATAACCCCATGGTGGTTCTCATTGGGACCTCCTCAGAAGTTGTAATGGAAGCATGTACCTGATCAGTCACATTCTGATTTGAAAAGGGAAGAGAAAAATTCGGGAATGGGATTTGTACTATAGTTTAAGACATCTATAATTCTTTAATTTGCGAATAATCTCTTACCTGTCTTTGCATTTGCACTGCGCTTGGCATGGTTGGTGTAGATGGTTCTACGACGGGTCTTCCACTCAAAAGTTTTGCGATTATGTCAATCTACAAACGCACTGATGATTAGAATGTATTTTACAGAGTCCAAGTTATAAGAATGAAGTGACTAATGAACCAATGGCGATATGGGAAGCTATTGACTTACCAAGGAGAGGAAAAACCTTGAACTACTAATATTAGAATTCCATAGATCAAGTATAATTCTGAAAAGCTCAATGGAGAAAATGCCACCCTTGATCGCTCCAACCGCAGTCCCATGGAACACGTTTCTCTTTGTTTTTATGGCAATTAAAGCTCCGATCATGGCCCCCATTTCTGCACCAACTATAAACAGGAATTCTGTGATTTTTAGCTATACACAATGTACAATCTATTCAATTATTACCTCAATTTTTTTACATGTACATGTACAATACTTTAAAAATGACATTTTCTAAGATAAAACTATAACACAATAGTAAAAAGTAGATGCCCATTAATAAAATCAACTCTGAATATACCAATATGAAGTTATGAACCCATTGGAATGACTTAGAATTCATTAAAAAACTTTAAAGCTTGTTAATATGAATGCAAAAACCGAGTGTATTCCTGGGATTTTATTTATACAACTTGGTTGTACACTCAAATGGAACAAAATTACAAAATGCCTCATAAAAAATTTACTAACCCAATGCAAATAAGAAATTGAAAATCACACAGAAGAGGATGCATAAAACTGCAGAAACTGCGGAGCAGCACAACTCCTCCATATCAATTTGGCAAATATCTAGTCTAGAAAACAGGAAGAAGAAGAAGTAGAAGAAGAGGGCAAGTATAATTCCTTATGCTCGCAAAATATATCAAAATTAGGCTCAAATAGCTGCTACTTTATGTAAACTTGCAAAGCTATATTACTACTCTACGTGCCAAGAACTTTCACGCCAAGAAGTAAGAAGTTGTCTAAAGTTGGAAAATAGGGTTTGAACGAGGAAATTCCATTCCACGTGAGAAAAAAGAACTCGCCGCCACAGAAATCAACGTGTAGTAGTGTCTGCTTGGTTTCTAATCCAGTCAAAGTCGTCTAAACTCCAAAGGAAAATACGAGATTAATTACCAACTATCAAAGAAAAGTAAATTCTATTCATTCCCCTATATGTGGTTTTTTTTTTAAATCACAATTGAGATTTGTTAATGAACAAGATCAAATTAATTAATTTATACTTATAAAAAGACCTCAAAATTTTCTAATATCATGCGACTACGTAACCTCTCCTAGCTGCTAGCACTAATACTACCTGCTACCTGTAGTCATCGGTCTTTTGAAATTATAAAGTTACTGTGTGTACAGTTATATACTATTTTCAGTTTCAATCACTAATGTAAACTGATAGTGACAGATACTAAACTTTGAATAATTAATTTTATTTAACTACTAAAAGGACTTTGTTAGTTGTTTCACCCTCCTCAGATCCCTTTAATTCTAAGATAATTGTTGTCTATAGGTCTCACCTATTGATTTTTTTTTTTTTGTGGTAAATAATCTCAACTATTAAACTTAAGGGCTATATCTTAGGATTTCTACTTAAATTTAATCATTTGGTTATATTTATTAATATATTTGTCCATAAACTCCATACAAGTACAACCCACATTGTTAATCAGATTGCAAAACTTAGAGGGCGTTTAGTTTGTTGTGATGTGCCTTTAGTGTGATGTACATTACAATGATGTAACATTAATATTTTTGATTTATTTTATTTTTTTCTAACATTGCCATATTCTAAAATTACAAATATATTACATTACCTTAATTTTATCACATTTTTAAACAATGTGTTCTTGTATTGAAATTACGTTAATGTAAGATTACAATAATGTTATATTACGGTGTAATGTCACAGTGAACTAAGCGCTCCCTTAGACCACATAAAAATTGTATCTAATTAAGCTTTGTGTTTACCAAATTTTTGGTCAACGTCCTTGGGAGGATAGGAACTAATCTACAATTACAAGTCCATGTCATTTGAAGAACATTTAACACATTAACAACAACCAAAAAGAAAGAAAAGTAAACAAAAATAATTAGGCAAACATTACAACTTCTCAGTAAAGGTGCATAAATGGATCAAGAAAAGTTACTAACCTACTGCAAAGAAGATAGTGAAGATCACATTAAAGATTTTGCATATAAGTGCATAAAGTATGTTGCAGCAGAACTCCCGTACACTTTCGCCAGAGACCTAAAATGGGAAGGAAGAAACAGGATAGGTGCAAATGCCCATTGTAATGATGGGGGGATTATATTCTATCAAACTAGGCTCAAACAGTTCTTTTCTGAAAGTGAAAAATGTAGTAAAATAGCGGAAGCTCAAATTACTCAGATTGATTGAGAAAATATTTTAGGCTTTAAAAAGATCTTAAAACAAATAATAGGAGCGAATAGAATCAACTCAAAAGAAAAGAAAAAAGAAGAATAACACATGAGCACCAAAATTTACGTGGTTTGAAATTTTTTTGTCCAAATTCCACTATAACAAATTTGGAAGAATACGTATAGATGACTGAGGACCCAAATCACAAATACACACTTTTTTACAAACACAAAGATTAGAGATTGCACCGTCAACACCCTCAAAGAGATTTCTCTCTAACCAAACCAACAAACCAAAAGTTCACAAATAACGAATACAATACCAAAGGCATGAATCAAAGAGAGAACTACAAAACGAATTTGCACCGAATTACAAAAGCCTCAGCACTGCCAAAGAGAACTCGCAGCTAGCTGCAACTCTCTAACAAAACCAAAGAGCAAAGCCAAGTCGTACCCTCTCACAAATTAATCTGCCCGAGACTTTTTATATATAAGTGCTTGGTTAATTAGCTACATGTAAATCCAAAAACCAAGTAGTTGAGAGAGTCTGAATTGCAATAAGCTTGGAAAGCAAAGTCAAAGCATCTCCACTGAAATTCCGGGAAAAGCCCATGTGGCTTTTTTATTTTATTTTTTCAAATTGCATGCGGTAAAAAAGAAAAGGGTATTTCCTCTGCGGTTCATACCTTGTAGTCAACTTTGCTCCATGGCCCATTAGACATCAACCTTACCAAATACCAACCCTTAATTAATTACGTATTAATTTAACATACACAAAAAAAGAATTATGAAAATGATCGATTGTGCGTGATTTGCATGCTCATCTATTCTACCCAAAAAAAAAAAAAAAGACTAATTAGTTTATTTTTGTGGTTGATCTTTAATGTATAATTCTACGCAATTGACAAACATTGGATCTATAAAGTTCTACGAATACTACTTAACAGATAAAATAAATCCAAATGACCTGGATGTGATTGTTAGAAAATTCATACTCTCTCTAATCTCATATAGACTGTGCGGGGAAAAAATATTGATAAATTCCTTTCACGCAATAATACTTTGGAAAGAGTGAGAACAAAAGTTTGAAAATCTATATATATCTAAAAGCTAAAGCATAGCAATTATTGTTGCTATGCTCCTATTGAGCCACATCATTGGCCACGTCACTATTTATTTATTTATTTATTTTTGGTATACCAACTCTATTAATATTCTATTGCAAAATTAATTCTTTGTGGCCAACATGATGCACTACACTTTACCATAAACTCTATTGTCTATATTCAAAGCTCCTTTCAACATTGGGTGTTAGTTTTAATGTAAATAGCATGGGATACAATGTGGTCTTTTGCACTACCACCATAAGTTAATTAAAATTTCTTTTATATCTTAAAGAAAAGAAAATACAACTATAATCACTTCTACTATGATACATATCATTTCTTCTTAAAGAGAAAATGATTATAATCACTATTTTTTCATTTTCAAGGAGCTGTTAATTCCGTATTAATGTAAAAATGGTCTTTTGATAGATTTTCTCTTTTGTGTCCCATTACTACTCAATTCAATGAGCATAAAATGCTCAGATGACGGTTTATAACTTTATGGCCATACATTTCTGTCCTTTGGTCTAACGTTTTAATACATGGATCTTATCTTTTTACAGCTCATGTAATTAAGTTCTAAAATTTATTTTGATATCAGGTATCAAATGAAAAGGCTGTCCGTGAACTTTTTATATAACTGGTGTAAGTAATGGGATGAGATACAGATTTTTCAATCTCTAAGCCATTTACATAGTTTACACTTTGACAATCAACTTTCAGCTTTTATAAACGTGTGATCATTTCTTCTTCTTCAATCATTTCCTTTGTAATTTAATATTATACCAAAATGTTTTCTTTGCTATATGTAAACAAACAACACCAATCTGGTGTGGTGCCATTGCAAATGATGCCTTCAAGTGTGAGAGAGCAACAATGTTTAGTGACTTCAAAGGTGACAATAACAACTTGGAGAAGGATGCCCCAAGTGTTGAAGAGAGCCTTGCCATAGGAAGGATGCCGATGTCAAGGGTGATGACATTTCTTTTTATATTAACATATTCTTTCTTTACGTAGATTTCATGCTTGATGAGAGCTATACACTGAGTAGGTTCTTCATTCCCACTGGCAATGGTTTCCAATAAAATAAAATAAAATAAAATCTCTAATTTGTATAATACACCTATTACATTTTGTTGGTAGTATTCGAATTGGGACCATGTTTGACATTAGCAGTAATTTATGTCTTTTTTTTCCCTTTTTTTTTTTTTGTATTTTATTTGTTACCATAAGTTGAACAGTTGTTTTTTTGCTTTTGTTTGTATTAATTCTGTCTTGCAATAAGAAATTAGAAATATAAGAAACCAAAAAATTTATTTTTTGGCATATGTTTTTTCATATTTTAGGGTAGGGACGGACCCACTAAGGGGCTGAAGGGGGCCATGCCCCCCCCCCCCCCCCCAAATTTTTTGAAAAATTTAAATAGTATATAGGATGAACAAAAAAATCTCCAATTCACCAATATCATAATTCAATCATTCATAATAAAAAAAATCTCATAGAAAAAAAAAATTCCCTTACAGGGGTTACAACAATTTATATGACTTTTTTAATTGATTTATAAACTATGGGAAAGTGAATTACAATATTTATATTTTTTTTTCAAAAGATAAAATGCCAAAATTCTTTTAGAAGCCAATATTGATGACGTAGCATTGCCAACTCTTAATTTTGATATCTCAATTTTTTTAAATCCTCAAACAAAGTGAAAAACTTTATTAATGTGATTTTTAGTTGCATCCAAAAGTATGTGATTATCATATTGGTGAGTTGGTCAACATGATAAAATCAACATATTAATTCCGATTACCCAAAATCTGGAGATCTGAAGTCCTCTTCTTCTTCAAAAAAGGTTAGAATATCATGTTATAACTTTCAATTTTTTTGGTTCATATTATATCCTTCTTGATTGAAATATTTAGGTAATAAAATGCAATTTTTTATCTACCATGATTTTTTTTTTTTAATAAACCATGTCACATGAAATTTTTTTGGTTCATGCTTTGGCCCCCCTTAGGTTCAAATCCTGGTTCCATCCCTATTTTAGGGCAATTTTTTCTATGATATGTCCAAATAATAAAACAAAGTAAAACTCAATTGTCTTCCTTCTTTCTTGGCCATCATGCTCTTTACCCTTTTTTCTGTTTTGTATATTGTAACTTTTGTAATGCTTGGTGCTTCCTAAATTTTCATGTTGGATTTGATATTTCATATGTGATGCACACGACATGTAAATCAGCTTGAGATAATCCAAGATACGTATTGCATGGCTACAACTAATAAAACTCAATTGTCTTCCTTCTTCCTTGGCCATCATGCTTTTTACCCTTTTTTCTATTTTGTATATTGTAACTTTTGTAACACTTGGTGCTTCCAAAATTTTCATGTTGGATTTGATATTTCATATGTGATGCACACGACATGTAAATCAGCTTGAGATTATCCAAGATACATAATGCATGGCTACAACTAATAATTCGCGCATAGGTACGTAGCAATTATTGTTGTACGCTCCTATTGAGCCACATCATCGGCCACGTCACTATTTATTTATTTATTTTTTGCTGACTTGATTTGCAGAAAAATCATATTATAATATGTCCTATTTTGTGTTGTTGTCAAGTTTTAGTTTATTTGGAAAAGAACAAGATAATCTGGACAATATAGTGAAGAACATTTTGTGCAGTTGAAGAAAATGGTCTTTGTGTAGTTTCCTTTCACTATTTGTAAATATTTTGTTTAACAAATTAGTAGCGAATTATTATTTCTTTGTTATATGATGTTCCTAGATACTAGAGTAATTGTTTTAAGTGTTTACAAATATCTGATATTACACTTCATCTTCCTTATCTCATTGGTGTATTTTTAAAGATTTTTAAGAAAAAAAAATTCAATTTTGTATTTAAAATTATTTATTTATCTATTTATTATTCACATATTGGATTAGATTATGACAATATTTACACAACACTTCTTCTTTTTGTCAAAATTTTTCTCTACATTTTCCTCCGTTGGAATTGTAGTCTCGGTTTACTGATTTATTTTTACATTTTTATTTATTTATTTTAATATTATTAACAAAATAAATTTTAAAATCATTACATATAAAGCTACAACCAGCACTTTTGCTTAGAATCAACCACCTATTAATATTGTGTAACTTCAAACCTTATTAAAAATTTTAAATTTGATTGTGCATTTGATATTTGGCCTGATTACATCACATTTGATACGTTTTACATATTGGGAAGGAGTTTGATTATGATGTGAGTTTTATTTTTCCCTTTATCTTTTATTTTAAATTGTAGATTTGTTGAGTTTTATTAATTTTTAGATATATTTTTTGGTGTTTTTGGTGTGTATGGTAGAAGAAATTGGGTTTGAGAATTTTCTTTTTAAACCTAAAAGAATAATTTCTAAATTTTTTATACTTTTTAATGATATACAAAATGTTATAAATAAGTTTTATAAAAAAATGAATATTTTCACTAATTTACCTTTTGAATTTCTGGGAAAAATTGTATTGTTTTCATTTTGATACAACAAAAACTATATATTACTCTTGTGATTTTTCCTATATCAAATGAAAATATGATTATAAAATATGTTATTCTTAATTAAATTAGTCCAATTTTCCCAAAAAAAAAAAAAAAAATTTAATGAGACCTCCCTAAAAGGATTATCACGCGCAACGCGCGGGGCCGCGATTAGTATTCATTAAAAAATGCATTCAATAGTTTGTTGAAATCTACCTATCATATTCATTGTCACATCAAATTATAAAAGTTATGAAGACTACCACGCACCCTTGGTGCAATGATTACTCCACAAGTATAAGTTCTTGTGGGGTGTGGAGGACAATGGTCGAGATTTAAGTCTCTAGAAAAGAGTTTCACACACATATACACTTAGATTAGGTTAGAGTAGTAGAACTTTTATCTTGTATAAAAATAATTAAATAAATAAAAGTTATGTAGTAAAATTTATAGTATTTTTAACATTTTCCTATTTGAATTACTTATGATTAGTAACACGTCTATTTGTATGACCTATTTATTTAAATTTGTCTTATCTCTATCTCTAGCATTACTTAATTCTTTGAGCCTTCTTAATAGTGAAAAAAAAAAATGTAAACTAAAATGTTTTAATATCTCCCAAAAATATTTATATATAAAAAAAAAAAAAAAATTGTCCTAAATTTGGGGCCTACTCTAGTAAGGAGGCCCTAGGCAATGGCCTAAACCTAGGGCCTTCCCTGTATGCTCAATTCTTATTGGATTTATTAAGGAACACAAATGACTGAGCCCGAGTTCATATTCGGTATTGATAAATTATAAGGGGTTTTTCCCCCTGTGGGTGGGTGTCATAAACTCTTCAAATGGCTAACTAGAATATGGATCACATGTAGCCCAGTATGTTCATTGTATTGCACATGAAAGGACGGGGAACTTACTGTAATCTTTTACTAATGAGAGTAAAATTAGTCTATCATTTTACCTTAAAAAATACAAATAGACGGTGCAATGGGTCTAATAAATAGGCTTTGACATAAAATATTCTAACACATATTATGTTCTAACAAATATATACGTAATGGGTTCAAACACAAATAGACTTTGATGTGAAATTTTCTAACATATTGAGCCCGTTTGGATAAGCGTTTGCACCACGCAAACACACATTTTTGAATCAAAACGCAAAATTTCCATCATTTGGCATTGCGATTTTTCGATTTGGAAATGAAATACAGTCGAACTTTTTCAAAACCACAATTTTAAAAACTCATCACAATCCAAATTTGAAGGGTGTCAATACCTAAAATATCCTCAAAATTTTGCTTAATGACGAAATTATTGTTTAATGACAACTTGTACCTGCTACTTCTCGTTGTTCTCTATGCAAGTTGCAGAACAACATCACAACAAAGCTCCAATGGTAGCTAAGACACACTGGGTAGAGGCTTCTAGACCTAGTGTACCCAAATTGCATGTAGCATTATATATTGGAAGTAGAAAGAAGACGCACTGGCAGAGCCTCAATTGCACCATCTGCAAGCTCAATCACCACAAATAGAGAATGCCATTGCTGCAAGCTATTTCTTTCTCCCTCTCCCGTTAGTTTTTCACTACGTTATTTGTGATTTGGGTTTCAACTTTTCAACTCTATTTTGTTTTTGTGGTTTAGAATAGATGGTGGGCCTGATTTGGGAAAGTTATATTATTATTGAGTGGTGAACAGCTATAGTGATGGGGTAACTATAATTTGACTAAAATTATTTTATGAGTGTACTTTGGTGTTAGAGTTGTGTCCTATTTTGGTAATTTACGCTCAAACAATCATTTTAGACAAATATAGATCAAATCCGTAGTTGACAATAAAAAACTTCTTTCTCAATGTTCTCATAAGTTTTGCCAAACACATAGAAATGGTTTTAAAAATTGTTTTTTAAAAATGCACATTTTAAAAATGCTCATTTTTAAAAACGCACTTTTTAAAATAGCTTATCCAAACAAACCCATTATATTCTAACAAATTCAAGTCCTTGTAAGGCATTATTAGACATGGCCTCTTGTGGCACTGATAAAAACACCTGCCAGTATGGTTATAATTCATAAGGAGACCAATCATTCGATTACGATGATGTTGGTGTTGAAACCTTAACCATTGGCTCAACTACTAGCCATCAAGTCACAAACTCACAATGCCAAAGATTGTGTTTGGGTGTGGGCACAATAATGATGGTACATTTGGTGAGGCAGGATCAGGGATAATTGGCCTAGGAGGGGGCCCTCTTTCTCTAGCCTCTCAACTAAACAAGTCTATCGGTGGAAAATTTTCTTATTGTTTAGTTCCCACAAAGAATTCAAATGTTACAAGCAAGATTAATTTTGGTAGCAATGGCTTGGTTTCTGTTACAAGCTTAAAGAGCATGTTGTGACAACGCAATACATCACAGTTCATATTTTTAACTACTACTTTACGTGGTTACTTTCAAGAGTTTTAATCAGATTCAAAGAGTTCTTGATACCTTAGGAAAATTTCAACAACAAATTACTCAAATTGAACTTGATTTCTATCTTTTAATTTGTAAAAACAAATTGACTTACATTTCTACCTTATTTTTTAACAACACTAAATAGTAGTTTATAAGGGAAAAAAATGTGAACTCTGAACCAATTCAGGTGTACTACTTGCCTTCTAATGGCTGTCTTTCAATGGTAGCATTTTAAATCATAACCATCTTCTTCCCAAAAAACTTGCTCAGAAATGGTAAAACGGAAAACACATGGAAAAACATATCAAGCTTCCTCTGTGATGTTGCTCCAATTTCCATCCATGACCACAAAAAAAATTTATATTTACATTACAAAATGAATATAGGATAAAACAAAGAGTATAGAATTTTTGGAAAATTTGAAAAAAAAAAGGAAAAGAAAATGTCATAAACACACCATTGATGACATTAAATTAAAGCAAAAGCAAATGAGTAGTTGTAACCAAAACTATGGCTGCGCTGCTACTAATAGCTAAGGTTCTTAGTAGAAAAACAAATCAAAAAACCAAAATGTATTGTTTCATCATAATTAACAACATAGGTCCTTAAACATTTATATTCTAAGCTACTTGGACTCAATATGTATCTCAATTCCACCAAGCAAAGCTCATTTTGTGATTCTCTTTAGCCACGTGTACCTAAAGTAGAAAAAAAAGGTATAAATAAATTTGAAACATGAGATATATTATTACAATCAAAGTTTTTTTTTTTTTTTTTATTTTATAAAAGGGACTAAAAAAATGTAATGAAAAAACTCAGTTTATGCTAAATCATCAATATTATTGTCATCAAATGTTGTCATGTTTTCTTCATCTTAGTAATCACTTCCTTCGCCATTATATTGTTTACAAGTAAGACAATTATGACCATAACCCCCACAAAGTTGACAAGATTGTCTTTTTGTTGTAGCATGAGCTTCCTCTGTGATGTTGCTTCTATTTCCATCAAGGTTTAAACATAGATGCAATAGAATAAATATTAGTGATAGAGAACGATAAAAGCAAAGTCTAAAATCAGTGTAACAAAGTCTAATATCAGCGATTCACATGAGAAAATAAATTAAACAAATTTCACAATTTATGCTGCCACATAATTCAACCCTCCTCCAATTAAACATTTCTTATTCAGTCTTTACTCACTATCAGAAGGATAATCTCAATTAACAATAAGATTTACTAGAGGTGCTCAAGAAAAAATAAGTGTTGTTACAAGGTAAAAAAAAAAAAAAATACATGAGTGTCAATGATTCAACTTGGTTCTCTTTCTAGGGCAGGAACCTTGTCTCTCCAAGTTCCTTGAGCTGTTTCTCTATATGGTAGACAACAGATTCAAGGATCCAAAATCATGCTTGGAACTGGAATTTTAATTTCCTCTGATCTCCCACAAGCCATCAAGGATAGTATTAGAGCGACTCCTATTCAAATTTTTAACCCAGGGGAAGATTCAATTATTTGGTCTGAGTCTAAGGATGGTGAGTTCTCAACAAACTCTGCTTATCACTTAGCCAACCCGAAACAACCTTCAGATAACTCCTTTCAAGGATCCTGGATCTGGAAAATTGATATGCTCCCAAAAATTGTACACTTCATGTGGCTTTGCCACCACAATAGCATTCTGGTAAGAGGAGTTTTGGCTTCAAAGGGTATTAATTGCTCTGCACACAATGCCCCGTATGTAATGATCAGGAGGAGACAATAATTCACACTCTAAGGGATTGCAACTTTGCTCACATGTTCTGGGACAAGATCCGTGTGCCCCCAATACTCAAATATACTTTCAATACAAGTCTGGTTGACTGGTTCAAAGCTAACTGTCAAAGCAACACTGCCCATCATTCTGCTATACCGTGAAGTATACTGTTTCCCTTCGCGGTTTGGTTCCTTTGGAAGCGTAGGAACAAGGTTTGTTTTGGCAATACCCCTTTCAATCTTGTTCTCCATAAGTCGTGTTTCAATCAGGCCTTGGAGTACTTTTATGGAGTGGGGAAAATCAGAAGCCAAAACCTGAGGGTGACAATTCCTATAAGGTGGTTAAAACCTCCTATGAATTGGCTAAAGCTTAATACGGATGGGGTGTCGCTTAGGAATCCAGGAAAGGCTGGTGGGGTGGTGTTATCAAAGATAGTGCAGGAAGATGGGTGAAGGGATTTTCATGTTCTATAGGGCTTGCAACGAGTGTGATGGCCAAATGTTGGGCTCTTAGAGATGGACTAAGCCTGGCAACCCAGTTGGGTATTCAAAATATTGTAGTCAAACTCGATGCCAAAACTATTGTTGATATATTGCAATCTAACCAAGAGACTAACAACTCCTTCTCTCCTCTACTTATTGACTGCAGATTACTCCTAAGGAATTTTCTTCAAAGCAGGGTGAGACATGTTTTTGGAGAATCAAACTTCTATGCTGATGCCTTGGCTAGAAGGGGTGTGTCACAACCTGAGGGTTTTGCTGTATTTGATAATCCTCCTTCGGATGATGTTAACACTTTTGTAAACTCAGATATGTATGGTTTGTACTATGGCAGACTCACAACTGCTACTACTGCTACTTTGGCCATTTGGCTAGTTAATCTTTAATGAAGTTCCTTTTAACCCAAAAAAAGAAGAAAAGAAAGAAAAAAAGAAAAAAAGAAGACAACAGATTCAGCTTGGTTCTTTGTGTCAATGGCACCTCTCTTCTCCTTGTAATCCTTTGCAAACCTCTCTGCTTCATTAACCATCCTTTGCATTTGCATATTTTGACACATTTAGCTTTGTTCCTTTTCATCTTTTGACCTAATGCTGCAAACTGAAATAAAGATAAAACATTTATCCAAACCCTATATATTTTAACAGACCTCATAATCATTAGGAAAATTTATAATGGTAATGCCTTGCTTCTTCCCTGTGCCATTGTCAACCGCAGTGATCGAAAGAATACCATTCAAATTAATGCAAAACTTCACTTCAATTTAAGGAACCCCACAAGGTGCAGGTGGGATACCATCCAAATGGAAGCTGCGAAGATATCTGTTGTCCCTAACAAATTCTCTCTCTCCTTGGAAAACATTAATATCAACACTAGTCTACCCATCTGTGGCTGTGGAGAACACCTCTGACTTGGACGTCGGCAAAGTAGTATTTCTTGGGATGATCTTTGTCATTACACTACCCAGTGTTTCAAGACCTAGTGACAATGGTGAAACATCCAACACGATAGCGCACTGAAAATAAATTGTCACACATGAATCAAACAAACAACAGAGTTATTTACACAATATCAACTAGAATTTAACAATCCAGCCCACACCTAACCAAAGTTTACCATATCCAAAACCTCAAAACTATCATTTAAGTTTTTTTCCCTTTTCATCTCCTTCTCCTACATTTACTAACCAACCAAGCATAGCCCAAAAACAATAACTTCAATAAGAACCCATTACCAAAAACTAGAAACCAAAGCACAAATACAGCATTCATAAACCAAATACCGTCATATTAAACCAATACAAATTAATTAATTAATAAAGCTCTCGCTTTAACAAAGACAAAAACTTTTAACAAACCCATTACTAAAAGAGTAGTTCTAGGACCACAAATTATTCCACAACTATTTTGCCACAACTCTAACGGGGCAGATTGTTAGTGGTTAACTATCACTTACACATAGACCCACCATTTTTTTCTTTACTAATCACAGTCTGCCACGTCACAGTTGTGGCAAGAAGTTGTGAAAAATTACGTCGTCCTCGACATTTCTTTACCAAAAACACAAATCCAAACAAAACCCATCACCTGATTTCTAAATTCTAAAATGTCACAATTTCCGAAAGGTAAAAACTTTCACAAACCCATTACCCAAAACACAAAACCAAAACCCAACCGAGAACCCCAATTCTAATTTCCTTCCTCTCTCAACATAATTTCAATTTTCAATGTCACAAATCACAATTTCCAAAAAAAAAAAAAAAAAAAAAAAAAATCAATTGGCTTCGGTTTCTCTAAAGCGTTTTTCTTTGGACACAAAATGACAGGGTTTTACCTGAAGCTAAGAGCGAAGAGCGTGGTGTTGAGAGTAGTGAACGAGAAAGTGGATGGGATTGATTTAGGGGCGACAAATTTGGCCATGGAAGGAGGGAAGCCTAACGCCGAGTTTTTCTAAATATGTTAAAGAATGATGGTCTAGTGACGAGTTTGTTGTCTGATGCGCATCTTATGCTTGAGGAGATTTGAGCACTGGTATGAGGGAATTGAAATTATGAATTTTGTTTTTGTTTTGTGTTTTTTGGTAATGGGTTTGTCAAATTTTTTGTTTTTTGGTNGTTGGTGATCGACGGCCAGCACCTAAACCTTTCACCCCACTCTCTATAAATGTATTGTTTGGGCTTATTGGGCTGAAAACCCATCACTCAGGGTCAACCCAAATTGAGTCCTTACAGTAACTTTTGTAACGCTTAGTGCTTCCAAAATTTTCATGTTGGATTTGATATTTCACATGTGATGCACACAACATGTAAATCAGCTTGAGATAATCCAAGATACATACTGCATGGCTACAACTAATAATTCGCACATAGGTACGTAGCAATTATTGTTGTACGCTCCTATTGAGCCACATCATCGGCCACATCACTATTTATATCTTTATTTTTTGCTGACTTGATTTGGAGAAAAATCATATTATAATATGTCCTATTTTGTGTTGTTGTCAAGTTTTAGTTTATTTGGAAAAGAACAAGATAATCTGGACAATATAATGAAGAATAGTTTGTGCAGTTGAAGAAAATGGTCTTTGTGTAGTTTCCTTTCACTATTTGTAAATATTTTGTTTAACAAATTAGTAGCAAATTATTATTTCTTTGTTATATGATGTTCCTAGATACTAGAGTAATTGTTTTAAGTGTTTACGAATATTTGATATTACACTTCATCTTCCTTATCTCATTGGTGTATTTTTAAAGATTTTTAAGAAAAAAAAATTCAATTTTGTATTTAAAATTTTGTATTTATCTATTTATTATTCACATATTGGATTAGATTATGGCAATATTTACACAACACTTCTTCTTTTTGTCAAAAAATTTTCTCTACATTTTCCTCCGTTGGAATTGTAGTCTCGATTTATTGATTTATTTTTACATTTTTATTTATTTATTTATTTTAATATTATTAACAAAAGAAATTTTAAAATCATTACATATAAAGCTACAACCAGCACTTTTGCTTAGAATCAACCACCTATTTATATTGTGTAACTTCAAAACCTTATTAAAAATTTTAAATTTGATTGTGCATTTGATATTTGGCCTGATTACATCACATTTGATACGTTTTACATATTGGGAAGGAGTTTGATTATGATGTGAGTTTTATTTTTCCCTTTATCTTTTATTTTAAGTTTTGTTGAGTTTTATTAATTTTTAGATATATTTTTTGGTGTTTTTGGTGTGTATGGTAGAAGAAATTGGGTTTGAGAATTTTCTTTTTAAACCTAAAAGAATAATTTCTAAATTTTATATACCTTTTAATGATATACAAATTGTTATAAATAAGTTTTATAAAAAAAAAAAATGAATATTTTCGCTAACTTACCTTTTGAATTTCTGGGAAAAATTGTATTGTTTTCATTTTGATACAACAAAAACTATATATTACTTTAGTGATTTTTCCTATATCAAATGAAAATATGATTATAAAATATGTTATTCTTAATTGAATTAGTCCAATTTTCCCAAAAAAAAAAAACTTAATGAGACCTCCCTAAAAGGATTATCATGCGCAACGCGCGGGGCCGTGACTAGTGGGATATAATAGAAGGAAACTTTTTAGATATTTCCTCATTTCACATTCGTGGTAGATTTTATCATGAATTTAATTATTGGACCACACTATAAATATGAGAAAAGAGAACACTAATCTCGGTGTTCCAAGAACATCTAGGAGTTACTTATAATAGAAATATTAATTACATGGTAAACTAGCATAAAAGAAGAGAGAAAAAGTTTACAAATAAAAAGGAGAGAGAATTATGCAAGCCAGGACATATTGTGAAGGCTAAATAAAAAGATTCAACCAAAGGACAAAAAAGAAAAAGTTTTGGAATGCCACTCAACGAGAGATGATCCAATGGTTAACAGTTTGACCTGCTGATGATCTTATGGTTAAGCAGCCAACCTGGCAATGGAATACCTACAAAACATAAAGATCAGCTTTGGTAGAATTGGCCCAAGCTCTCTGATACTTAAGTTGGCGGTGATCTTACTAGAGCAAGCATTATTTCTTAATACCTATCTCTGATCGAGAGAAACTAAATCGCACACCACTCCCTCCGCCCCTAATGCTTATTGTAACCTATTTTGCTATTAATTTAATTTAGTCATTACCTTGGTTGTGGCCATCAAGGGTGAGATTGGGGCAATTGCTCTTGTTGTTGGCCAAATTCTAGGCTTACGGTTATTAATTTCCGTGAATGGAGGTTATAGGTTACAATTTTCACATTTTCTTTTCTAAATTCTGGGCACAAATTTGTCAATGATGGTCATACTCATCCCTTGGGTTGTGTTTGGAGCCCAAGTCTACCTAGATGTTGAATTATAACTTCATTCAATGGTCATCAAATTGCTCAAATGGTGAGGATGACTGAGCTATATTCCTGTATTTTGAATGTTGCAAGCTCTTCCATGTCATGTATGGTTGTTCAAACCACCATATCGTGATGAACAATCTAAAATGGTTTGAAGTCGTTTTAATTAATTATTTAATTTTAAGAGTAAATTGCAAATTTAATTCTTTAATCTTGTGATCATTTTGAGTTTGCCTCTTAAAGTTGAAATTTTTTTATTTAAACTTCTAACATTATATAATTTTATGATTAAGGAGCCTAATATTGTATAATCTTTTTTATTTTTAAAAAACAATTTTTTATACTTCTCACTATAATCTTTGTCATCTATACTCACTACAATAGATAAATTTGGGACTATATTTCAGGGAAGTCAGTTTCGTACCGTATTGGCCGGTATTTACCGTTCTGGTATCTTGGCTGTTACAGAAACAAGGTTGTTTCATGCCGGAAAATATACCGGTCCATACTGGGTCATTTCGGCCAGATCGGAGGAAATATCGAATTTCGGCCGGTAAATGCATACCGGACCGGAAAAAGAAAAGTGTTTCTTTCTCACTCTCACCTTCCATCGGCTACGATCTCTACATTCTCAACCTCAAGTCGAGGTCGTGGACTGATTTTGGCTGTTGCTACTTCATCTTCATCTTCATCTTCTTCTCCTCTTTGTCTCTCTCTCTGTCCGTCTAACTTTCTCTTTCTTGGTTTTTCAAACCTCTCAAATGATATTAGGGTCCGTTTTGATACAACTTATTTTGTTGAAAATTGAAAACTGGAAACACTGTAGTAAAATAATTTTTAAATGTGTGATTAGTGCCATGGGACCCATTTTTAATGAAAAAGTTGTTGAAAAAAAGAGGTTTGTGGGTCCCATGAACAATGCACGGGACCCACTAAACAGTACCATTCCAGTGCAAATTTTGGTTGTCAACGAGGTGGTGGGTCTCGCGCACAGTGCACGGGACCTACTGGCAGGTATGTGTTCACGTGCTCCTCAATTAAAAAAAAAAAGGCGTGAAACCATTGAAACGCTAAAAACGCAGACACGTGCACAGTGCACGGGACCCACTAGCAGGTTTGTGTTTACGTGCTCCTCAATTAAAAAAAAGGTGTGAAACCACTGAAACGCTAAAACCGCAGACGCGGGTAGAAATAATTTCTACCCAAACGCACACTTAGCATGCACAAGAAATAGACTTTATAGCTAGCATGTTTTGACTTTTGTTACCAAATGAATTGAAATTTTAAAAGCCCATGTGATGGCGGATTGGTTCTTATTTTTAATAAAATATAATATTAATTTGATTGTTATTATTTTTTAATAAATATATCTATTACTTTTTATTGGGCTTGAATTAGAATTACAAGTTAAGAATTGAGTCATTGACAATATGGTTATATAATCTATATTTATGAGATCTAATCAATAAAACTTAAATTAATGAATATGTATTTATTTATAGTGGTAATTTCGAAACGGTACACCGGCATTGATTGGTACCAAAATATTTCATTCTGAAGGCCAAACCGAAACGGCTTCTGGTACGAAATTGACTCGCTTGCTATATTTAGGACTTTTTTGGAGACAGAAAGTGTAGTAACGTTCTAAAATTGTTGCGACAATATGGGGTGTGTGATGAGAGATATTGCTTCCTTCATGGACCTCCTCATCCTTAAAAGTAGGGCATGGAAAGTTTTGGCAATGGAAAGGAGGCTCTCTTTCTTTCAAGGCATGAAATTGTGTTGGATTGTGTGGCCAAATAGCCCACAATATGGATGTTGAACTATGTGGCTAAATAACCCACAATGTGTATGTGTGTAATTCTCAAAAGAAATTACCTTACATAATATTGTATATAAGATGATTATTAGTAGTAAAATTGTTTAAATAAACGTTAGAGACTTTAACATTCATATCCTAATTTGTAGGAACTGAAATGAAAGTTGGCAACTTTTGTGGGTCTTTAAATATCCCACTTGAGATCACTAGATAAGATAACCACACAAAAATCCTGCAGAGTAAAAAACCCACTGCAACCCAAAACACTATTTCACTCTTATTTCTCCATTTTAAATATACATTTAAGATATTTACTGTTTTAGTGTTTTAGTTGAGTAAGAGTTCTATTTCAATTTTGCTTCATTGGTATTAGAGCTTTGAAGCAAGTCCATTTTCCTAGTAAAGCCGTGCAAGTATTTTATTTTTTGAATCCAACTTCTTTTCATTTGGATATTTGCTCTACTCCACTCCACGCAGTGGCGGAGCCAGGAATTTAGGTCAGGGGGGGCAAGATTAAAAGACAAGATTGGAAGTAAAAAATTAATCTAAAAAAATTAATCGGTATTAATAACAAAATAAGTAAACAACTATATGATTACGTAATTGTTATACTTTTTTTTTTTTTTTTTTTTTAATTTAAGAAGTATATTAAAGGAACCATCTCTAAAAGGAATAAAAAATTTGATAGTCAAAGGCTAACAGTATATCTATATTTCCTCAAAAGAAAAAAAAAATATATCTATATTATTTGTGGTGTTCATCGGATTCTAAAATCAAACAGCACTCAACAGAGGGAGGGAAGAATAATCCTCAATTTTCTTGTTATTTTAACACCACTTTTATTCTTTTCTCCCCTTGAACACATTCACACGTGCATGCACCTTTGTGATTAAAAAGTTCAATACATCACTCACTCTTTGCAGATTTTATCACGTGATCATGGCCGCGTGCGTGGTCTGAATTGGACAACGATTTGTTCTACACAATTGCGGAAAGCCTTCCATACACCGGTTGTGGGGCAAGTACTAACGAGTCTATATTCTCCATTTGCGTGCCTTGAAAGAAAGAAAGAAAGCCTCCTTTCTCTTTAATATCTATTTATTACCAATTGCTTTCCTATTTTTAGGCAATTCCACTAATTCCCACACATCATTTTTAATTATTGAATCTAAATCTTCCTTAATGAATCTAAATTTTTAATTATTGAATCTAAATCTAAATTTTTTTCATTTTTAATAGCTTCTTTCCATTTCAATGAGTCTAAGGCAAACAAAGTTTCTTAAATTGTTAAAGGGTCTTCAACATCCCCTTCACTTATAAAAGTGAAAAAATCTTTTAATTAGGTAGGGGGATTTCTTTCTCTTTGAATCCTACTAAGTATATCATGAGGATTTTCACTATTAGGAACAATATCATATTCATTATTAACAGTGGCGGCTCTAGAAATTTTGTTTAGTGGGGTCATTAAGAAATTTAAATTAAAAAAAAATTAATAAAAAGAGAACTTGAATATATCAAGTTATAGACAAAATAAATAAATAAATAAATAAATTTTACAATTTCCTTCTACAAGTTTTCAAATTTTGAATTTTTTTTTTTTGAAGTGAAATTTTGAATTGTCACACAATAGTTCATTATGAGAATTTATTGTCAATATGGGTAGCTATGACAAATTTATTTTGTTAAGTTTGTCTAAATTTTTATTTTTATGCAATTAATATTATATATTTGTCATTGTTTTTATAAAATATTTTAAACTAAATGACTAAACTCAACTCATTGGCTCTATATTAATTATTGACACATATAACCACACTCATTCATACATAAAATAATTCACTACATGTGTTACTTAACCAATCAAATGCTTGAATAATCACTAACTTTGCAATTTTGTTTCTTCAATTTTTCTAACTTTATGACAAAAAATTATTATACCATGATAACTATACGCACACTTTTTTTTTTTTTTTTTGAGAGAGAGAATACACACACATATATATAACAAATCCTCTCTATTTTCTAATTATTAAACTATATAAAGTTATATTATATTTATATTGTACACACAAACATCCATGAACACATCATTATTCACACAAATGACATTATAAAAAAAAAAAAAAAGTTTGCACACAATCAATATTAGACACACTCATACACATATAATAAAAATTTATAATAAATAGTTGTACTTACAATTCACAACACTTACTATTACTTTAGAGTTAAAAATACTTGTACTACGGGTGCATAAAATTTAGTCAGGGTGTGCAAAAATATTTTTAAGAAAAATTAATGTATTAAATTAAATAAAATTATATATATATATATATATATTTTTTTTTTTTTGAAGTCAGGGGTTCATTTGAACCCTCTGACAAAGAGTACCGTCGCCCTTGATTATTAACCAATTCCTTCTCCTTAGAAATTTCAAATAATTCTACTAATTTATTGGATCTCTTGTATCTATTTCTTCTTCTAAGAATCTTGCATCTCTACTTTCAGTTACACTAATAGTTCCATCACTATAGTGAATAACAAATCTATACCCCTTAGAATTTTCAGGATATCCAATAAATGTACCTTTAATAGTTTTACTATCTAAATTATTCTTAAATGTGATGAGATTAATATATGAGCTAAAGAACCCCAGACATTAAATTTTGTAGATTGGGTTTTCTTCCAGTCCATAATTCATGTGGTGTTCTACTATGAATTTTTGTAAGAACTAGATTAAGCAGGAACATAGCAGTTACAATAGCTTCTCTCCAAAAAATAGAACCTAATGAAGAGTGGCTTAACATAGACCTTAAAATTTCCAACAAGGTTCTATTACGTCTTTTAGCAACACCATTTTGTTGTGGTGTATAGCTCATGGTAAGTTGATGTATTATTCTATTTTCTTTTAAAAATCACTAAATGGATCTAACATATACTCTCCCCACGATCTGATCTTAGTATCTTAATATTTCTTCCTAATTGATTTTCAATTTCCTTTTTATACTCTTGAAATTTTTCAAAAACTTCAGATTTTTTATGCATCAAGTATATGTGTCCATATTGAGAAAAATCATCAATGAATGTGACAAAATATAACATACCTCTATGAGTTTAATATTTAATGGACCACATACATCAAAAAGTACAATAGCTAATAATTCATTCGATCTTTGTCCTTTAGGAAAAGGAAGTCTAGCCATTTTACTAGATATGCAAGGTTCATAAGTAGGAAAAACAATGTTCATGTTTGGAATTAATCCCATATTAATCAATCTTTTCATTTTATTTTATTAATGTGTCCTAATCTCATATGCCATATATAAGGATCATTCATACATAAAAGCATAATCATAAGCATAAGAATGATTAATAGACATATCAAAGTAAGCAAAAGAACCAATTATCGCATTATTATTAGCAAAGGAAATGTCATTAAGACGATACAAACCATCAATCTTAATACCCCACATTAAGATTCTACCATGTTTTCCAATTGACACTTTTCCAGAATGAAAATGAATCTCAAAACCATCCAAGCAAGGATAGAAATGAGATTACGTCTATGGTGGGTGCAAAAAGTACATCTAACAGATAAAGATTTCTTTTTCCAAGTATCATGATCTTCACCGTTCCAATACCTAACACATCACAATATATGTTATTTCCCATGTACACACGATGATCACCGGCTTTAACCTCTTTCATGTCAACAAAGAAATCTCTCGTCTTTGCCACATGGCATGATGATGCAGAGTCTACCCACCATGCTCCAGAGTCAACATCAGTTAACAAAGATTCAGATACCACACAAATTATATCCTTGGAACCTCCATAATTAGGTTTGTTATTGTTTTTATTTTCGTGACAATTAGCTTGATAATGGCCAATTTTTCCACACTTAAAAACACTCTCCCTTACTCCTTTTATTCTTATCATTGTTCTTGAAATTCTTTCCTTTGCCTTTGAAATTTTTAGAAAAGTTTTTCTTGTCATTTTAGAAGTTTCATTCTTTGGGGTTGACTAGTGGAAGCAATTGTTAAGAGAGATTTAGATGTATTCTTTTTATTTCTTCTTTCCGCTTCTATTCCCAAAAGAGTTGGTAAGTTTTCATGTTCACAAGGGTTGCAGAATAGTTTAGAGCTACCACTACAGAATCCCATGAGTCAGGCAAACTATACAAAATAGTAGACACTTGCATCTTATCAAGAATTGGATTTCCTAAGACAACTAACTCTTTTGCAATTACTGACATTTTATTGACATGTTCAATGATATCATCACTTTCATTTATCATGGTTCCATTAAATCTCTCAATTAAAAGTTGAACGTATGTTTCAAAAGATGCACAATATGCTTCAGTAATAGCATCAAACATGGTTCTAGCATGTGTATATTCTTCAAAAAGAATTTCAATTTCAGGTTCCATGAATGTAAGCAAAATATTTCTAGCAGTTTTATCATCTTCTAAATGTTTTTCATACATTCTTTTTGCAGCAACATTAGAATTTTCAGGTGGTGGAGCTAGAACTGGAATGCCGATATCAATAACATACTCAACCTTGTCTTGAAAGAGTATGTGATGGATATGACGTTTCCAAACAGAATGATTAGTCCCATTTAATTTTTCATTTTTGCTTAATTCTTGACTTACAGCTTTACTAGTCATTATCAATCAATAAGAATTAAAAGGATTTTAGTTTAGAGCTGACCGTGATGAAGAAACCCAAAAAATAAATTTGTGTGTACCAATTCTGTACTGATGTCTGCTCCAATACTCCCTTTTTAGCCCAGCCAAGCTTTCTCGTTAATTGAAGAAATACTTTGTACGTTGGACTAATTTCAATGGCCTTCCACCACGTAGCAAGAGTCCCACCCAATCACAAAATCTACACATCCACGGCAATGCAACCTTTTCTCTAACGAACTTCTTCTTCACAATAGTAGCAATATTCCAACAAAAAATTGTTGATGAGATTTTCCTCCGTAGTAGGCCCGTGGAGTCAGGGGCGGAGGGAGGGGGGCGAGGGGGGCACCTGCCCCCCCCCTGAACTTTCACATGTTTTGACCCCCACCCCTCTCCTACAAAAAAAAAAAAAAAAAAAAAAAAAAAATCCAATTAAGTGAATTCACGTTACTTTTTTCAACTTTTCTAGTAGTAGTAGACTTCTACTCCTAGTACAATTCTATATATAAAATTAATGAATCACACTTAGTAAACTTGATGGACTAGACAAAGCCACTTGTAGAATTTTTTTATGTGTCAAGTTTTTTTCTTGGATAGCCAACTTGAGACATACATTCATGACATGCAGTCCATTAAAGAGTTTTCAGCAGTTAAAAAAATTGGATAGCTTGCTAAAAAGATGGTAAAAATGAAAAAGAATGTTTCATATCTATTGGTTTACTCATTAGTGACTTTGGCATTGATCTTACCAGTTACAATAGCTACTGTTGAAAGAGCCTTTTCAGTAATGAGCANTCTAAATGTTTTTCATACATTCTTTTTTCAGCAACATTAGAATTTTCAGGTGGTGGAGCTAGAACTGGAATGCCGATATCAATAACATACTCAACCTTGTCTTGAAAGAGTATGTGATGGATATGACGTTTCCAAACAGAATGATTAGTCCCATTTAATTTTTCATTTTTGCTTAATTCTTGACTTACAGCTTTACTAGTCATTATCAATCAATAAGAATTAAAAGGATTTTAGTTTAGAGCTGACCGTGATGAAGAAACCCAAAAAAATAAATTTGTGTGTACCAATTCTGTACTGATGTCTGCTCCAATACTCCCTTTTTAGCCCAGCCAAGCTTTCTCGTTAATTGAAGAAATACTTTGTACGTTGGACTAATTTCAATGGCCTTCCACCACGTAGCAAGAGTCCCACCCAATCACAAAATCTACACATCCACGGCAATGCAACCTTTTCTCTAACGAACTTCTTCTTCACAATAGTAGCAATATTCCAACAAAAAATTGTTGATGAGATTTTCCTCCGTAGTAGGCCCGTGGAGTCAGGGGCGGAGGGAGGGGGGCGAGGGGGGCACCTGCCCCCCCCCTGAACTTTCACATGTTTTGACCCCCCACCCCTCTCCTACAAAAAAAAAAAAAAAAAAAAAAAAAAAAAATCCAATTAAGTGAATTCACGTTACTTTTTTCAACTTTTCTAGTAGTAGTAGACTTCTACTCCTAGTACAATTCTATATATAAAATTAATGAATCACACTTAGTAAACTTGATGGACTAGACAAAGCCACTTGTAGAATTTTTTTATGTGTCAAGTTTTTTTCTTGGATAGCCAACTTGAGACATACATTCATGACATGCAGTCCATTAAAGAGTTTTCAGCAGTTAAAAAAATTGGATAGCTTGCTAAAAAGATGGTAAAAATGAAAAAGAATGTTTCATATCTATTGGTTTACTCATTAGTGACTTTGGCATTGATCTTACCAGTTACAATAGCTACTGTTGAAAGAGCCTTTTCAGTAATGAACATAATTAAAAATCAATTTACGCAATCGAATAGGAGATCAGTGATGAATGATTGCTTAGTCACATATATTGAGAAAGATATATTCAAGACTATTGAGTGTGAATAAATCTTGTAGCGGTTTCAAAATATAAAAAATCGCCAAGGGCAATTGAGTAAAATAAGCTAGATGTGAAAAAATAAATTTAAGTTTACATTTTATGTTAGATTCTGAAAGAAAGAAGAAAAAAAGTCAATTGAAAATTATACCCCCGAAGTTTGGAGGTGTTTAGATTTTACACCTTAACGTTTTAGAACTTGGATTTTGCCCTCTAAAGTTTGAAGGTGTTTTAATTTTACACCTCTAAATTCTAAAACTTCATGTTGTAAAATCTAAACAACCCCAAACTTTAAGGAGTAAAATTCAAACACCCTTAAAATATAGGGGTAAAATACAAATTTCAAAACGTCAGGGTGTAAAATCCAAATACCCTCAAACTTTAGGAAGTAAAATCTAAATTTAGAAATTTCAGTACGTAAAATCCAAACATCTCCAAACGTTAAAAATGTAATTTGCAATTTATCAAAAAAACAAGAAAAGAAAAGAGCGTTAGTGTGCTTGTCTCACTAAGAGCATCTCTAGCAGTTTATCTAACTTTTTGTACTGGTTGGACAATGAACAGTGACATTTAGCTTTTACCTAACAACTTTTTCAAATACACTTTCCAACATATTCTTGTTAGAGCATTTTAATATTAAATAATTAAAATGAATAAATGTTACAACATAAATGTAAAGATATGGGAGTGAATATGGAAGATGAGGAGTTAGTGAAAATATTTAATTTCACATTGAAAAGGAGATATACTATTTTATTCTTTTTAATTGTGGTGATTAATGGACTAACATGAATTATCTCAAATATTGGGTTAGATATTTGCGCAAGGGGGAGGTGAAGAGCCATTAACCCACATAATGGACTATCCGTTTGAGCCTCTTCATTCTTCAGAAACTCCTTATCTCACCATTAATTATGTAACTCCAGCCCATTAGATTAATATCCAACAATTAATCTTGTAACACCCACTACATCAAAATAATGGACCTAATTAATCAAATTAATTTGGGTAGTAATTTCTGAGGCCCATTGAGCCTATAAATACACTCATTTAGACTCAATTCAAGTTACTGCAATATACACTAAAAAAAATAGAGTGGTTCTTGGCAAGGAAGGGTGTTCTTTCTGGTGGAGCTTTGGGCTTGAACACTTTGTGCAGAGGTTGTTCTAACCATACGACATTTGTTGGGCTGTTGTATCCTGGGGGAGACAAATCAGAGACGGTCTACATCCGTTACAAAGTTTACCCAACCAAAGGCTTGAATCTCCTTAAAGAGAGCGAGTGTCGTGCCTCAGTCCAAATAGTTTGTCTAATTCCTTTCTTACATTAATAATATTCAGAAGTATTATTCAGTTTCTCATTGTGTTATTTCCATTATTATTGTGATTGCACCAACATTTTTAAGGAGATTCAACACATAGAGCCAGCACAAGAGAAACCAAATGAGCTTGTTAAAGATCTCAACAAGCCCTTTCGCTTTAAGGGAGATCACTTCAAGAGGTGGAAAGGGAAGGTCCTCTTTTACTTGAGTTTTCTCAAAGTTGCCTACATCCTCACTGACAAGAATTCAACAAAAGTTTCTACTGATGAGATGAGTGAGGAAGAATATATTCTCCATCAAGAAAAAATAGATAAGTATACAAAAGATAAATATAATTTTCGCTCTTATCTATTAAATTGTCTTGCCGATCATTTCAATGATTATTATGATACAACTTACAATTCTACTAAATAATTTTGGAAAGCTTTATAAAGCAAGTATGATATCGATGAGGCAGGTGCAAAGAAGTATGCTGCTAGTAGTTGGCATAATTGATTGGTGGTGGATCATGCACTAGACTTCCAAATGATTGTGGCAGAATTAAGATCCGAAAGCATAAAGATTGGAGACAATTTGGTGGTAGTTGGCATAATTGACAAACTACCACAATCTTGGAGGGAGGGAGTTCGAAAAGACTTTGCGGCACAAACAAAAGGAGACATCCTTGGAGACTTTGATCACACGCATCCGTGTGGAGGAGGAGGTTAGAGGACAAGAATGAGGAATTCAAGAAAATATCATCCATAGAAGTTGCCAAGGAAGCATGGACCATTCTTGAAATCACCTATGAAGGTACCAAGGCAGTAAAAACTGTGAAGTTTCAAAGACTCACTAGTAGTTTTGAAGAAATAAGGATGGAGAAGGATGAGACATTTGATGAGTTCTATGCCAAACTCAAGGATATTGTGAATTCTGCCTTCAACCTTAGAGAATGTATTGTAGAATCCAAAATTGTTAGAAAATCCTTAGGTCCTTACTTGAAAGATTCCATGCCAAGATCACTGCCATTGAAGAAGCAAAGGACATTTGATCAAATTCCTTTGACTGAGCTTGTAGGGAACCTTCAAACCAATGAGATGGGATTAGGCTTAATGGGAAAATGTGGAAAGAGTAAAAACTTGACTCTTAAGGGTATAGAGGAAGAGATTGAGGACTCTGAAGATGAAGAAGAAAGTGAAGATAATGATTAAGATGATGATGAGGATCTAACTTTCATAATTGATGAGATTATCAAGCTTCTTCAATTTAGGAAAAAAGATAAGGGCAAACCTCCTAGGAAATCTAAATCATCTAGGAAGAGTAAGAATGAGAAACCCCTCATCAAATTCCATGAGTGCAAAGGTTTTGGTCATATGAGGATAGAGTGCCCAAATTACCTTATGAAAGAAAAGTTGTTCACTAAAGCTGGACAGATATCTCGACACCTAGCTTATTTGTCGAGCTCTTAAGCTGTTTTTTATCGCAATCTCGACACCTCTTGACAGCTAGGTGGATCAATCAAGAAAGCTCCTGTCTTCTCGATAACTTCTCGATCCATCGAGGTTGGCTTGATAGAATCTCGACACCTCTCGATCGATCGAGATCCTCTTGCATGCATTGTTTTTCACATGTTTTGCATCTTGCTTTTATCTTGTCATCCATAGCATCTTGTTTCATTACATTCATGCTTTTATATGAATTTCTTGTGCCCCCTTGATCATCTTTATGTTTCTCGGGTGAAGCTTTCTAGCTTCTTGTACCCTTTGTCAATAATGACAAAAAGGGAGAGAAATACATGCCTCTGTAAGTGGGAGTTATGTTTCATCTTGTTAGGGGGACTGCTTACCTCTTTCTTCGTGTACACCGGTCTTATGACCATGTTTACATACATTATGCTTATCTTTGATATATATATATATATATATATGATGTATGCTTTCTTCACTTACCTTTACATGTGTTGTTTCTTTTCTATCTTTATACACATGTTTCTTATTACTTGTATGCAATCTATTATTTCTATTTCACACAAAGATGCCTTGATGAGTTTTGTTTAAAGTGTTTCAGAAATACAGGTTGTTAAAGTCGACTTGCCATAAACTCTCTTCTTGCAAAATTTTTCTAGAGTTTGTGTTAAGATAGATTTTATTGTATTCAACAAGTGAGTATAAGTTGAGTGATTTATGACTTCTCTCATATGTTCATTTGTTTGTTGTAGTTTTGTCACGGATTGTCAAAGGGGGAGATTGTTAGGACATATGTAGATCATGTTAGGAACATATGTCAATATGTCAATATTTTATATAGTTGGTTAATCCTTTGACAAAACGCACTTTACTTGTATTTAGGTAGATCTAGGATGTGTTTAATACATCAAGAAACAAGAATTCAAGTCTAGTATCGAAGCCATGCAAGTCTGTCCAAGAAACAAGTGAAGAAGTGTTGATTTTTTAAAGCTCGATAGTGTTCGACATCTCTCGATAGCTATGCTATCTATCGAGATCTTCAGTTGTTTCTTATCGTAATCTCGACACCTTCTCGACAGTTAGTAGATTGATCGAGAAAGCTCCTGTCCCCTCGACACCTCCTCGATTGATCGAGAATTACTGAGCCTTATGAAATTCAGATTTTTAAATCTGATTTTCGGCCCATGCTAACATGTATGTGTAGGGTTTCTTTTCTCACAACCCTAGACCTATATAAGGCTTATTTTAGAGGCCGTCACATAAGAGAATACAAGGAGAACATATGCAAAAGGTGACTGATGCCTTATTCTCTCTGGCAGAAGCTACTGCGTCTTTGCGCCTTAGGGTTATGTAACCAAGTGCTTCTTGATCTTCTTGTTGATGAAGTGAAGAACTGTGTAACTAACATCTTCTTCAAGTTGGTGTGTTAATTACGTATTGGGAGCCGTGCATCATGGTTAGTCACGTACTGGGATCCGTTCATCAAAAAAGGTGGCGTTTATATATTGAAGAGTTCAGAGGTTCTGAAGCGGTAGAAGGTTTTTACTGTGAGTTCATCTACGAGATTGTAGATTCTAGAGACAAAGGTTTTATACTAGATCTGAAATTTCTCTTTACTATAGTAGATTGCTTTTCGGGAAGGTTTCTCCCCAGGTTTTTATTGTGAAACTAGTTTGTTTCATTAGTTTTCCTGAATCATCATATTTTGCCTTATTTACTTTTCTGTTGCATTTATTTTTGACATGATATTGAAGTTTATTTGTTTTAACAAGTTTTATTCATAATAAATCTAATTAACAACTTGGATTTAAAACTTGTTAATTCTATCAACAGGGGTCTAAATTTCCCGAAATTTAGTTTTTTTTTTTTTTTTTTTTTTCATTCATACATTTTTTTTCTTTCTTTTTTTTCTCTTGTTTTTCTCCTCCACACATGTACACCTACCCCTATATCTATCACTCTTTTTTTGACTCTTTGTTTTTCTAGTTCTTGAGCCCTAGACTCCAGAACATATCTCCACTTCTCCCTCCTTTCTTTCAATTTCTCTTACACACACACAAATTTCTCTCCCTCTATCTCACACAAACAAATTCTCTCTTATACACACATAGATCACCGGCAAAGAAGTGGAGATCGGTGTTCTACATTTTTTTTTTTTTTTTTTTTTTTGTTCTAGTTTGATTAGTTTTATTTTATTGTTAAGATTTTATTAGGCTTATGAGAAAGATTGTTTTTGTGTTTCAAATCTTTCGATTGGGTTTTGTGTTTTGTGTTTTTATTTTTATTTATTTTTATTGTGGTATGTTTTAGTTTGTAACCGTTGAGATAGAGAAGCACAAGAGAGTGAAGAACGAAAGAGAAAAGGAATGAGAGAGAAAGAATTATTTTTTTATTCAACCGGGTATTATTTTAAGGGATAATATTATTTAGAGTTGCAACAGTGTTTTCTATATCTAGAGAAGCACTGTAGCAACTTTAAAAAATATTTGGAAAATTTTTTCATTTAGAGAATCTGTTAGAATGTGAAAAGTGGGATTTTTTCTCAAAAAATAGATATAGATAAGCTATTGGTGTTTCTCAAATTAAAAAAAAAATGAAGAAGAAGAAGAAGAAGAAGAAGAAGATAAGCTATTGGTGATGCTCTAACATATGGCCTAGAGTCTACATATCAGTGAGAGTAAATCTCTTGTGCTTGGCAACATACAAGATTTTTGCCATTTTCCTTATTCGCACAATGGTTACGTGAGCTTGTCTTGTTTAATACAATCCATTATCCATTACTATTATCTATGTGGCTTTTATTTAGGGACCAAAAAATTATGTGAAATCTTAACGGGTCCACAATCCAACGGGTTGCAAGTTGGGCTTCCAAAAGATAATACGCCTTGTATTTAGAATTAGATACACAACCATAACCAGAATGTAATTCTGCCACGTTAGCTGGGAAACTTAAAAAAAATGCTGTGGCCTACTGGGCTTGGAGAATTTCAATCACTTGGCATTACTGGCCGTTAATAATAAAATTTAGGAAAATTATTTTTTTAGATTATTTTTTTATATATAATAATTATAATATAGCTTGAACTATTTCCTCTTACATTTACATTATTAATATACAAAAATTGGGAAATGCTATATATATATTTGCAAAAAGTTCATGGTACTTAACTTCTTTTACAAATATGTATAACATTCACTCCATCACTTTTTATGGGTTTTTAAAGTAAATCCTACAATTAAAATCAAACTAAGCCATCACGTAAAACACATGTAAAACTAAAGTTAAAAATGCTTCTCTTTGAGACAAAACATAACCAAACACTGCACAGCCCAGACTATTTCTCTTTGCCTCTCTCTCTCTTCTTAGCAAAAGCGTCTCTGAGCAAAAAGAGATAGAAGAATGATGCCTAGGACCATCCAACAACAAAAAAAAACAAAAACAAAGGCAGTGTAGAGTAGTTGAAATCAACTTATGCTCTTGCAACTAAATTGAAGATTATAAAATTCTCAAAAGCACTACATGATGTAAAATGGAAGAAGAAAACGATAAACTAAAAACAAAGGGAAAACAGAGTTGGATTGAAATTCTACTACTTCATTGATAAGGAAGTGGCCATAATATAGGCTAAAAACAAACGGTTACAAACACAAAAATAGGCACCACTCCTACAAACTAGGCAACAAACAGAAACAAACTACTAAACTCCTAAAGACTAGGACAACCCAAATCAACAGATTCTAACGTGCTGCTACTAATTTATTCAACAATCCCTCCCTTAAACTGATGTTCCACACATAACATCAGTTTAATAAGACTCAAACTTTGAATCGCCATCCCTCAGATAAAGTCCTTTGAACTGCAAACACCAAATAGCTCCCTGAGCTTTTGAAATGTTGTTAATTTAAGAGGCTTTGTTAGAATATCAGCAATCTGGTCTTCACTTTTGCAGTAAACCAAATTAATAACTCCATCATTTGTGAGATCCCTCAAGAAATGATACTTTACATCTATATGCTTGCTTCAACCATGTAGAACAGGATTCTTTGAGAGCTTTATTGCTTAACTGTTGTCATAGTAAATAAGAGTAGACCCATCTTCTTTGAATTGCAACTCTTCAAGAATCTTCTTCAGCAAAATAGCTTGACAAGCACAAGCTGTTGCTACAACAAATTCAGCTTCAGTGGTAAACAATGTGACGATTGGCTGCTTCTTTGATGACCATGAAACAGCTTCTGTTCCCAACATGAAAATATACCCAGATGTGCTTTTTCGATCATCAGAATCTCCTGCATAATCACTATTTGTAAAGCCAAATATATCTGACTTTTCTCCCTTTATGAAGAACAACCCAAACTCCTTAGTACCTTGCAAGTACCTAAGAATTCTTTTTGTAGCCAAAAGATGAATCTTTGTTGGACACACCATGTATCTACTAATGACACTTATAGCATGCATTATATCAGGCTTTGTTGCAGTAAAAAACATTAAGCTCCTCATAATCTGCTTGTAAAGAGTACTGTTAACCTTCTTTCCTCCATCATCCTTGTTTAGCTTGAAACCAAACTCAGACGGTGTATTCACAGGATTACAATCCTTCATCTGAAACCAGTCCAAGATTTCTCCCACATACTTCTTTTGAGAAATAAGATTGCCAGTAGAGGACTGCAACACTTCTATGCCAAGATCAGACATTTCAAATTCAGCCATCATGGATTTCTTAAAGCTTTCAAACATGGCTGTATTACTTCCAGTATAGATTAGATCATCTACATATAAGCAAACAATGAGCATTTTCCCTCCATCCTCAACTTTTATGAAAAGTGTATGTTCATAAGGACATTTTTGAAATCCTTCCTTCAAAAAATAAGTTTCTATACAATTATACCAAGCCCGTGGGGCTTGTTTTAATCCATATAGAGCCTTCTTTAGTCTATATACTTTATGCTCATTTCTAGATTTCACATAACCAGGAGGTTGATCAATAAATACCAGTTCCTTCAAATCTCCATGGATAACGCCAACTTCACGTCCAGCTAGAAGATAGGCCATGAATTCTGAGCTACTAATGCAATCACCAATCTGATTGTGTCATGCCTTGCAATTGGAGCAAAGACTTCTTTATAATCAACACTGAACTCTTGCTTATAGCCCTTTACCACCAAGCGTGCCTTGTACTTGTCGACTTCACTATTCTCCTTCAGCTTTGTATTATAAACCCACTTCACACCAATTGTTTTGTGCCCTTCTAGAAGATCAGATAACTCCTAAGTGTCATTCTTTTCGATGGCTGCAATTTCAGCATTCATAACCTTCCACCATTTTGATTCTTTGACAGGCACTTTCAAACATTTTAGGATCACAATATGAAAATAGAGCAAAATGAGTGAGTGGGTCTTCAGATTGATCAATTTCGGTTACCTCATAATCTGACATCCATGCTGGTCTCCTTCGAACACGATGAGAACGTGATTCAGCTGTTGCTTTTTGTGCTGTTGGAGTGACTTCAAAGGCTACAGAAGTTTCATTTTGAGGATTCTCAAGTGCATCAGCTGCTGGAGCAAGGTGTTGTTGCGACTGGCTTGCTTCATGACCATCTTCTCCATCAAAACTAGTTGGAATTGGCTTTCCAACTACATTTTTGCTCCATTCCCAAATTTGATCTTCATAAAAAACAACGTCTCGACTAATAAGTATTTTCTTAGTGTTAGGATTGTAAAGCTTATAAGCTTTTGATTGATCACTAACACGAAGAAAAATACATTTTTCTCCCTTGCAACACGCCCAAAATTTTTGAAGTGATCAATGTTGGGTGCACGTGACACCCTTGGAGTCCAGCCCACTTGCTTCCCACATGTCTTGTCAAAGCTCATTTATGAGCTTGCTTCCAAAAGTCTTCAAGTCAGCCATGCCTCTTAATGAGACTTGACTCAGGCGTGTCTAACATGCTTAAGGAAGAAAGAAAATTGGGTGAAGCCAAAGGCATGGGAGTGGTCTGACTTGTCTTAATGAGAAGTGATGCCAGGCATGTGGGACACGCTGAAGAAAAAGAAAAGAAAGAAGCTAAGGCCATTCGACCTTGTGCGAAAAAGCTAAAGCAAAAACAGAGTGCCATATTCTGCCATTGTGTGTGAGTTCCAGAGAGAGCAAAAACACAAAGAGATCTTCAGCCATTTGAGAGGTGCAGTTCGTGTGAAAAGATAGAGAGAAACACAGTGAGAGTGTGAGAGAGTGAAAAAGAAAAAGGAGACATATTTCTTTGCTCAAGACACAAGGAAGATAAATTGGTGGAGTTCTCATGGAGTTTTTAAGTGCTACAACCATGGAGAGTTGGAAGATTTTGCTACTGGCTTTGTGGTGAGATTGTATTTACTCCTTGAGATTTATTTGTTGTATATCCAATTTATTGCGGACTCAAGTTTAGCATAAACTTGATAGTTGTAATCTCTATTTCATAGTGGATATTTTTCGAAGCTACCCCGTGGTTTTTTCCTCTACACTAGAGGGTTTTCCACGTAAGATTTGGTGTTCTTATGTGGTTGTGTTTATGTGGTGCTTGCTGAAATTTTTGTTTCTATAGTATTGCTATTGCTTAGTAGTTATATATTTTAATTCACACATAGACAAAGAGGGGATTAGTATTTTTCCCCAACAATCAACAGCTAGTTTCGGTCCACTCCATGCATCCTCTGGTGTCATGTTTTGAATAGCAAGTGTGGGACTTCTATTCAATATATGAATGCTCTAGTTAATTGCTTCAAGCTAGAAGCTTTTTGGAATACAACTCCTTATTAAAAGACTTTGCAACATATTTAAAATAGTGTGATTCTTCCTTTCACAAATGCCATTATGTTGGGGCGTATAAGCTGATGTAAGCTACCTCTTTATTCCATGAGTCTCACAGAAACTTGTGAATTCATGTGAGTTATATTCTCCATCACGATTTATGCAAAGAATTTTTATGGGACTGCCAACTTCTTTCTCAACCAACGCTTTATAGCTTTTAAAGGCTAGAAAGGCTTTAGACTTCTCTTGCAGAAAATAAACCCAGCTTTTGCAACTAAAATCATCAATGAAGGTAAGTATATATCTCTTACCTCCATTAGAGCATGGAGTTGTTGGCCCGCAAATGTTGGAATGAACAAGCTCCAGTGCAGCCTTCGCCTATGGTGTTGTTTGCTAACAACACATTCTTCGCAAACCTCAGAAGGAGCTGTAATTTGAGGAAGACCAGTCACCATATTCTTCTGTTGTAAAGTTTTCAACTTGCCAAAGCTAAGATGCCCATAGCGAAAATGCCATAGCCATTCCTTCTCTCCCAATCTTGCAAAAAGACATGAGTGAGCGGTGTCATGGAGATATAATGGAAACATTCTATTGGCTGTCATGTTGACTTGAGCTATCAAGCCTAACTTCTCATCTTCAATTTTGTAGACTCCATTTTTGATAGAGATTCCATATCCCTTTTCTTATAGCTGACCAACACTGAGTAAATTTGTTCTCAAATCTAGAACAAAGAGAATGTTAGAAATAGTTTGAATAGAATTTTTGTTGGTTTGAATTGCTACCTTTCCCTTTCCCATAACAGAGACTGTAGAGCTATCATCGAACTTCACAACATCACAAAAAGCTTCATCCAATTAAGAGAATACAGACTTCTCTCCACTCATATGGTTGCTGCAGCCAGTGTCTAAGTACCACAAGAATTTCTTGTGGGTTTCCTCCTTGTCGAGACAAGCCATCAACAAAGTCACTTCTTCTTCCTTCTCAGCAAAATTGGACTGCTTTCTACCATCTCTCCTTAGATTAGTATGACACTCTAACTTGTAGTGGCCAAACTTGTGACACTTGTAGCATTCAACTCTTGATTTGTCTGCTGACTTTGACTTGGAAGGCGTTGAATGATTGTTGTTGTTGTCATGGCCTTTTCCTCTCCCTTGAGATTCAGAATCTTCATATTTCTGATTTGAGTGTCTACCATCATTCCCGCCTTTGCCTCTGCCTCTTCCTCATCCTTGACCTTCTCCTTTTGATGCCGAGGCTTGTAACGCTTGCTCCTCCTTGTCTTGCTGATTCATTTTCTGCTCATGAACCAACAAAGAACTCTACAATTCATCAATGGACATACTGTCAATGTCTTTAGATTCCTTAATCAAACAAACAACATAGTTGAATTTTGTTGTCATCAAACGAAGAATCTTCTCAATGATAGTGACATCTGCCATTTTCTCACCATGGATTCTCATCTTATTTGCGATTGCCATCATCTTGGAGAAGTAATCTGACTCCGATTCTCTAGACTTCATGTGTAAAGTTTCGAAATCACCTCAAAGTGCTTGAAGCTGTGCCCTCTTTGCCTTTGCTGTCCCCTCATTCTTCTTCTTCATAAAGTCCCAGATCTACTTGGAAGTTTCTTTACAAAGAATGGTTTCCAAGATGGAACGATCAATTGCCTGGAAGATATAATTCTTTGCTTTGAGATCCTTCAACTTCTGCACTTCAAGCTCCACCTTCTGTGAATCTGTCAACACAACACTTGCTGTTGTTTCTGCTACTCCAAAAACAACAACTGTCCAATATTCTTTGGACCTCAAAACATTCTCCATGAGCATGCTCCAATGGTCATAATGACCATCAAAGCGTGGAATGGCTGGTTGCACAAAAGTTTTAGAAGCCATTGTGGAACTTTATCCAAGCTCTGATACCATTGATGTAAAATGGAAGAAGAAAACGATAAACAAAAAACAAAGGGAAAACATAGTTGGACTGAAATTCTACAACTTCATTGATAAGGAAAAGGCCATAATATAGGCTAAAAAAAAACTGTTACAAACACAAAAATAGGCACCACTAACATCATGCTAAACAACTCCTACAAACTAGGCAACAAACAGAAACAAACTACTGAACTCCTAAAGACTAGGACAACCCAAATCAACACATTCTAACGTGCTACTACTAATTTATTCAACACTACAAGCTAAAAATCTCTCTCTCTCTCTCTCTCTCTGTGAGACCTTCCTTTGTTTTTCTCAATGGGAAATTGCTTTAAGAAATCCCGTGACATCCTAATCTCCTCAGGCTCCTCCGATGATACACCACCTCCACAACAATTTCAAAAGAGCACCCAAGGACGGTTTAGCCCAACTCCATCAGAAAAGGCCAATCTTTCTTCCTCTTCCTCTTCCTCTTCATCATTCCCAGCTGAGCCTGCTTCTCTTAAAGATGAGCTTGGAAAAATTCTTAGTAGACCTTACGTTGATATCACTCACTCTATGTTCTTGAAAAAGAACTAGGTATAGGTCATTTTGGGGTTACTTATCTTTGTACAGAGAGAGCCACGGGACAAAAATACGTGTGCAAGTCCATTTCAAATTACACAACACTATTTAGACTGAGACACGACACTTGCTCTCTTTAAGGAGATTCTAGCCCTTGGTTGACTAAACTTTGTAACCGGCACAAAGTTTTCATGGCCAAAGTTCCACCAGAAAGAACACCCTTCTTTGCCAAGTACCTTTCTAATTTTTTAGTGTATAAATAACTCCACCCTTCACCTCTGCCTTGCGCATGTATCTAGCCCAATATCTAAGACAATTCATATTAGCCCATTAATCACCACAATTAAAAATAACAAAATATCTCTCTCATTTTCAATGTAGGATTAAACATTCTCACTAACTCCTTATCTTCTATATTCACTCCCACATCTTTACATTTATGTTGTAATATTTATTCATTTTAATTAATTAATATTAAAATGCTCCAACATTAATGTGGAATTCAAGGGTGCTTATGAGGACAAGCAAAATCAGCATTTGGTCATGGAATTGTGCACTGGTGGTGAGCTTTCTGACCGGAGCATCAATAAAGGGAACTTTTCAGAGCGTGAAGCTGCTTCGATTGGTAGGCAGATTGTGAATGTGGTTCATGTGTGTCATTTTATGGGGGTGATGCATAGGGACTTGAAGCCTGAGAGGTTCTTGATGGTTAGCAATGATGATCATTCTCCCATTAAAGCTGTAGATTTTGGTCTCTCTGTCTTCATTGAAGAAGGTTAGTTATATAGTTTGTTCATTTTGTTGCACTATTTCTATTATTCTAGCAATTGAGCTGCCTTCTATTGCTTCATTTGGTTCGATTTTTAGTAATCAATTCTTCGAAATGAGTGTTTTGCTTTGTTTGCATATTCCTTATCCATGGTTTATCGGTTAATTTATTGGGGGTGCTTTCATTAATTTTTTAATAATGGGTCAGCTTGACGAAGTCAATGTTGAAAGACACTAGTCAACCACGTAAATGGGTTTTAAACTTTTAATAATTAAAATGAGAAGGTTACAATCTACAATTTGGTTGTTCTATTTATTCTTATATTTGGTAATCCATGTCATTTATACCCAGACTCTTATACCAAGCTAGCAAGCTTTCATTTGCCAACAGATCCAACTATCCAAGGGTCATTGACATAGTAATTTGAATGCACTGATGAAATGAAACTAAGTGATCAAACTGCCTCTTCTAGTCAAAGGCCTTGTAGTTGAATTGGCACCTCTCCATGCACAAAGTGCTTGGGGGTCTAGGGGGAAAGGGTTTGAGCTGTAGGGTTAACAGCATATTGTAATTATTTCTCAAAAAAAAAAATTGCCTTTTCTAAAAAAAAAAAAAAAAAAAGTTATCGAACTACCATGCAACAAACAATTATTTTTATTTTTGTGTTATCTTTTTTTATAATATAATATTTACATGGCAGATTGAATAATTTGATTTTGGTTCTCTTCGTAAACGAGATGATGCAATACCACTAAGTTATAAGACTTTTTATTACTGTGTTACACATTTTCCTGATTGGACAAGATCAATTTTTTCCACAATTATATCAAAGATATCTTTTTGGTTGATGTCGATATTTTGTTGCAAAGCTGATAATTATTAAAAAAAAAACAAAAAACAAAAAAGAGGTGTATTAAAGAGAAAAAAAAAATCTATAGTTAAGGATAGGGAAATTTGAAATTTTGAAATTTTGATATCTCTGTTGGAAGCATCAAAAGATATTAGTTAAACTACAAAAATTAGAAAGCATTATTGAACTGTACTTTATTTGTACACCCATATCAAATTCACTAGTGGTTTGTTGATGTCTACACAGTGAGCATTATTTGGTTGTTAGGACAAAAGATAAATTTTCTAAAATATATAGTATCTTCTGTTTTCAACATATGACTGCATTGATTAATATAAGTATATATAAAATATTTTAGAATTAAATTCAATACAAACTATGTATTTTTTAATTTAATTTAAAATTTTAAGATAAAAAATTGCTTCTTAACATATTACTATATTAATGTTAACAATCTAGGTAAAGGATCTGAATCTTTTTAATAACTATCATATTGTTTGTTGTTATCTGAAAATATTTAAGTATTTTCGAAGTAAAGTAAAATGGTGTTCACTCCTCTTACATTCATGATGGATCTTACTATGAATTTAATATAATTTCACCATAAATGTAAGAGGAGAGAGCACCATTCATCATGCTCTAGAAATACTTAAAAATTACTTGTTATCATTTTCTTTTGGGGGAGGGGAAGATGTTTGAGGGCCAAAGTGTTTGTTTTGTTCACTCAGCCGAGAAAAGAAAGAAAAATATTATTAGTACTTGCCTTTTTAGGTTTTTTTTTTAATGTATATTTTTAGAAATCTCATATATTTTTTTTTTAAAATTACAAGTGTTGTTAAAGCATATTTGATTGTATTGTAACATTGAGCCATTGACTTTTAGGTTCAATTCATCTCTCACATATTGTTTTGCTTGCTATTGTTGTTGCTACTTTTTTTTTTTTTAATACCATTTTTGGATGCTCTAATGATATTGACATCTTAAAAAGTTAATGCATAGTAACTATTTTTTGAAGGATAAAATTGAACAAAAAGTATAAAAGAGAAATTACCAAGATGAATGAATAAAAATGGATAGAAGGAATATTGTTTATGTTAGAAGGAATATTTTCATTTGGCTTCTTTACAAATCATAACATTTAATCATTTTGAATCAATACATCTCATTTTAAGATCGATGCCTGAAATTTTTTATATTTCAATTTGATGAGCAAGCCTTTGCCTTTTTGGGCATCATACATATTCATAAAAGTCGCTTTCCATTTTTCTTAGTCAAATACTAGTATGTGCGATTGCTTTTACAGCTCATTCTCTCTTTTCATTTTGAGATTTATATTTGTTGAGCTCTTTAAGCAATAAAAATAAAAGAGTGGGAAGATATATAGGTATAAGTCTACGCATGTATCAAAACCAACATGACTATTGACAAATCATATATGATAAGTTTGAAGATCGATTTACAACAATCACACATAAATGTCAAGATTTTTCCCATAAAGATATAAGTGCATAAAGAACAAGCTAAACTCGTAAATGCACAAAGCCATAAGTACAAAGGTACAAGGCAAAACTCACATGTGATATGTACTCAAATATATACGATCAAAATTTTTGAATTTTTCACTTTTTATGTGGTTTTGGATTTTTTTTTTTACTGACACAAAACTAAAACATAAAAGTAAAATAAAAAACAAAAAAATGCATACAAAAAAAATGCAAGATGCACAAATGCATGAAGATGTGGCATCTAATGCATGAAGGGTCCTATAAAGATTGAAAGAATTAGATCAATGACCAAAAGAGCAAAAGTTCAACCATAGGAACCTTTCCTCATCCAAACGGAACGATTGTTTGGAATGAGTGTCTCAAGAGAAGTGAGACGAGGGTTGGAAAAATGAGAACCGGAGATACACATAGTCAAGGAGCTAAGAGCATTAAACATTTTCTTTAACAACATGCTATTTTCACTCAAAACCGGTTTACTCTTTTTAGCACAACTTTCAAGAAGTTCAAATTTCTCTTTTCTTTTAATTCTTTTAAGAGCATGAAACTTAGAGCAATGAGGTCTTAGATGACCAAAAGCACCACAATGGTGATACACAATGTGTTTAGGTCTACTAAGCTTTTTGGAAAGGGATCTAGCAACATGGTTTTGTTCTCTCTTCAACTTATAACATTGAGATCTTATATGACCAATCACACCACAATGGTGGCAAGTTAGAACAAACTTAGATCCATTTAAAACCTTAGGTTCAGACCTAAACGGAGGCTTTGACTTAAGAGCCTTTATCTCCACCTTTTGGTTTCTTTTATGTGGAGATATGTACATTGATTTGTCCTTTGAAGTAGAACACGCAATAGGCACAAAATCGGGTACCACAACATGATTGCAACAAATATTTTCATCCTTTTTATCAATAGGTTCAGCAATCAAACACTTAGCATGAATCTTAAGAGATTCATTTTCACATTTTAGATCATCAACAAGTTTGTTAGACAAAACAAGTTTAGCATCCAAGTCCATATTCAAACACTTTTAGGTTTTCAAGAGAATTTTGAGCAAGTTTCTTATATTTCTCAACCAATTTATTGGATTCATTAAGCTTAGCAATCAAATCATCATTTTCACAAAATAACTTACTCAAATTCTTTTGAAATTTCTTAGCATTTTTCTTCAAGGGTTTGATGTTAAGAATATCAACAACATCTAAAGATTCATATAACATAGCATTACAATCATGAGGATTATCACTCATAGAGGCATTTTCACAAACACATGGCATGTTACACTCATCATTAACTAAATCATACAAAGAGGCATACAAAGCACAATCCATGGCAAATAACACAAGGGGTCAAGGATCACACTTAGGTATTTAAACCACAGCAAGTGCACCCGCTTTGATACCAATTGAAAGTTCAAATAGCGATGAAAACACTATGAACGTTTAGACTTTCAAACAACAAATTACCAATTCAAGTTTTATATCAAACAATGTATGTGCGGAAAATGATAACAAACTTATAATAGAATTGGTAAACAATCTAAACCATAAATAATCACAATCACAACAGTAATTAAATGGTAAAGATAAAAGAAAGAGAGATGCAAACACAAGGACAACACACGATATGTTATCGAAAAGAAAACCAAAACCCTCGGCGTAAAACCTCTCCGCTGCCCTCCAAGCGGTCAATAATCTACTAGAAAATATAGTTGGGATATATAAACAACAATAGACCGTCTAAGCTTAATCTACCCAAGTACCTAAGCCCTTCAAGCTTCTTGCTCCAACAAGGTTACACCGAACATTTTTCTTCTCTGGCTTATTGGATTCCACTATAAATCATAGCATCAACCAATAATCATTGGTCCCTTCTAAATTGCTTCCCTTAGCACCAAAAAAACCTTCTCACAGATGTGGATATGGTGAGAAAATGATTTGATCAAGAACCTCTCAAGGATGTATCAATGGAGAGGAAGAGAGTAGAAGAATTTGAAGAGTCTCTTGGGTGAAGATTGTGGATGAGGCAATCTTGTTTTTCTCTAGGGTTTCTCTCTCAAAATTCTCTCTTGAAACTCTCTACATTTCGTGAGAATGAGGGGTATTTATACTAGGGTGAGAATGGAATGCGAAGAGTCAGTTTTACCCAAACAGGGTGTTCTGGCGACTTGACCTCGTGACTGGGTTAAGTTGCGAGTTCAAGCCACGAGCTAACGGCCTGGCCAGCCTGGGACTTTTGTCCTGTAGTGCAATAGCTAGCGTGACTCTTCAACTTTTGGCATGCTTGGCACGTGTGCAACTTCTGGCGGTTTGCAAGCCGCGAGCCACCCGCGAGATCCAATCGTGAGTCTCTGCTTCTTTGCATAATCTTGAGCATTTCTTCACACTCTCTCACTCACTACCCTTACATGAATCTCACCTAAATACAGGGTTTCTAAATACTGAAATACAAGCAAATTGACATGGAATAAAGCCAATAAGATGATTGATTAAATTCAACCTTACAACAATTCTCGTTATACATGAATTTATATTATAAATCATAAATATGAAATTCATGATATTTATAAAAATTTTACAAAACTGGTTGATACACATTTTTCTAACTCAGTCAAAATCTTTCCTTCTAATATTGCCATGAAATACAAAGAAATTTATTTGTTAATCTCTTCAATGCTTATAGGACCTTGACTCATTATGTTGGTCTTGATACATACCAGCAAAATGGTCGAGCCGAGCTTAAGCATCAACAAAGCCTTAATTATGTTCATGCTCTGCTCATCTAGGGCGAACCGTCCCTAACTGCAGTGAGTGCATTCTATACCATGAATTGCATCCCTTCATCTATTCTTGATATGAAGTCTTTTGTATGAGCGTCCATAATATGCCTCAATTCCAATTTATTCTATGCTGAAAGTCTTTGGTTGTGCATGTTCCGTTCTTCATCAACCTCATTCCAGTCACTTGAATTGGCATGAACAGTGCTTCATATCTTCCCTGGTGAGCTTCTCCACCATAGCGTCCCTTTGATTTTTTCACAATGACAGGGCTCATGTTACCCGTCTGTTCATCTCAATCTTTGTCAAGTTTCTGCTGTGACGTATGGGATTTGTCTTTGATTTGAGAATCCACAAGCGACTGACTCTATTGTATAATAACTTATATTTTGTTCCCTTATGCTTGTTGACTCGTAGCTCTTCTTTGAAACACGTGAGAAACAATATAGAAGAAACGTGCAAGCTTCCATTAAAGTGCTCATATATTGTATCAATATTCTTTTTGTACTTATCAAAATATATATATATATATATTCTTTTTGTCCTTCCTGACTTGAACCAAAGTTGAATGTGAATATTGTGTAATTATCAATTGGTGTGAGTTATATTTCCCTTCTGCACAAGGGACAAGAGCTATGCCCCACAAGCCACTTATCTATACATTGCAGATGAAAAATGTGGTGACAAGGCGGCAAGCTACGAGCCATTTCCTCCAGCTGAAAGTCCTAACAAACGGTAAGAACATTGAACAGAGTGAGTCAAGGTAAAGTTTTTAATAAACTTATAAAAAATTTCTTGGAAGATTAAAATAGATGGTAATTGTAATAGAGCTAAAGGCATGAAACCTGAAGGCAAATTGAGCAGGATGTTCCATTCCCTGAAGAATCTAAGATGTGTTTATATGTGATTTGGAACCTGGGGATCTTCTCATCTGAATATCTTGATAACCCCATGGTAGTTCTCATTGGGACCTCCTCAGAAGTTGTAATGGAAGCATGTACCTGATCAGTCACATTCTGATTTGAAAAGGGAAGAGAAAAATCAAGGAATGGGTTTTGTACTATAGTTTAAGACAGCTATAATTCTTTAATTTGCGAATAATCTCTTACCTGTCTTTGCATTTGCACTGCGCTTGGCATGGTTGGTGTTGATAGTTCTGCAACGGGTCTTCCACTCAAAAGGTTTGCGATAATGTCAATCTACAAACGCAATGATGATTAGAATGTATTTACAGAGTCCAACTTATAAGATTTAAGTGACTAATGAACCAATGGCGATATGAGAAGCTATTAACTTACCAAGGAGAGGAAAAACCTTGATCTACTAATATTAGAATTCCATAGATCAAGTATAATTCTGAAAAGCTCAATGGAGAAAATTCCACCCTTGATTGCTCCAACCGCGGTCCCATGGAACACGCTGCTCTTTGTTTTTATGGCAATCAAAGCTCCAATCATGGCTCCCATTTCTGCACCAACTACAAACAGGAACTCTGTCATTTTTAGCTATACACAAGGTATAATCTATTCAATTATTACCTCAGTTTTTATATATGTACATGTACAATACTTTAAAAATGACATTTCCTAAGATAAAACTATAACACGATAGTAAAAACTAGATGCCCATTAATAAAATCAACTCTGAATATACCAATATGAAGTTATGAACCCATTGGAATGACTGAGAATTCATTAAAAAACTATAAAGCTTGTTAATATGAATGTAAGAACCGAGAGTATTCCTGGGTTTTTATTTATACAACTTGGTTGTACACTCAGATGGAACAAAATTACAAAATGACTCATAAAAAAAGTTACTAACCCAATGCAAATAAGAAATTGAAAATCACACAGAAGAGGATGCATAAAACTGCAGAAACTGCGGAGCAGCACAACTCCTCCATATCAATTTGGCAAATATCTAGTCTAGAAAACAGGAAGAAGAAGAAGTAGAAGAAGAGGGCAAGTATAATTCCTTATGCTCGCAACATATATCAAAATTAGGCTCAAATAGCAGCTTCTTTATGTAAACTTGCAAAGGTATATTACTACTCTACATGCCAAGAACTTTCATGCCAGGAAGAAAGAAGTTGTCTAAAGTTGGAAAATAGAATGGGTTTGAACGAGTATACGTGACAAGGAAATTTTATTCCACGCGAGAAAAAAGAATACGCCGCCACAGAAATCAACGTGTAGTAGTGTCTGCTTGGTTTCTAATCCAGTCAAAGTCGTCTAAACTCCAAAGCAAAATACGAGATTAATTTCCAACTAACAAAGAAAAGTAAATTCTATTCATTCCCCTATATATGGTTTTTTTTAAATCACAATTGAGATTTGTTAATGAACAAGATCAAATTAATTAATTTATACTTATAAAAAGACCTCAAAATTTTCTAACATCATACGACTACGAAACCTCTCCTAGCAGCTAGCACTAATACTACCTGCTGCCTGTGGTCATCGGTCTTTTGAAATTATAAAGTTACCGTGTGTAGAGTTATATAATATTTTCAGTTTCAATCACTAATGCAAACTGATAGTGACAGATACTAAACTTTGAATAATTAATTTTATTTAACTACTGAAAGGACTTTGTTAGTTGTTCGGATCCCTTTAATTCTAAGATAATTGTTGTCTATACGTCTCATCATTGATTTTTTATTTTTGTAGTAAATAATCTCAACTATTAAACTTAAGGGCTATATCTTAAGTTTTCCACTTAAATTTAATCATTTGGTTATATTAGCCAATATATTCATCCATAAACCCCATACAAGTACAACCCACATGGTTAATTAGATTGAAAAACTAATGGTGTTTGGTTTGCTGTAATGTACCATTGATGTGATGCACATTACGATGAGACATTAATATTTTTTATTTTTTTTAACATTACCATAATCTAAAATTACAAATATATCACATTATCTTAATCTCATCACTTTTTTAAACAATGTATTGTTGTATCCTTATATTGATATTACATTAATATAAAATTACAATAATGTAATATTATGGTGTAATGTCAAAGTGATGATGTGACATTAAAAAAAAATTTATTTATTTTATTTTTTCTAACATTATCATAATATAAAATTACAAATATATCATATTATCTTAATCTCATCACATTTTTAAACAATGCATTTAAGCTTTGTCTAACATTTTTTTTTTTGGTAAACAAGGAATTAACATTAACTAAGAAATACTGCCAACAACAGCAACATTACAAAGTCTGGGGCGAAAAATGCCCAACATACCATTATGCAGCAGCTGAACTAAAACAGGGGGAAGGGAAACAAAAACAGAGGATAACATAGCAGAAGCCGATCCCAATTTAGCTAAGGCATCGGCACAAAAGTTTGCTTCCTGGAAGCAATGAGACACTTTAACTTGAGGCAAACGCAGCAACAACACCCTGCAATCATCAACAAGACCAGACAAGTCTCCATTAGAAATGACATTGCTAGAAATTAAGGAGATTGCTGCGGTTGCATCAAGCTCTATGTCCACAGCAAGACAACCCCTATCAACACACAACCCCAATCCTTCCCTCAAGGCCCACAATTCCGCGGCAATCCTTCCATCAAGCTTTGTCTAGCATTACCTTTTTACCTTTTTAAACAATATATTTGTCTAAAATTACAAATATATCACATTTTCTAACATTACCTTTTTAAACACTGTCTAAGGGAGCGAACCAAACGCTCCCTTAGACCACGTAAAAATTGTATCTAAGCTTTGTATTTAATGAATTCTTTTTGTCAACATCCTTAGGAGCATAAGAACTGATCTACAATTACAAGTCCATGTCATTTAAAGAACATTTAACACAGTAACCAAAAAAAAAAAAAACGTAAACAAAAATAATTAGGCAAACATTAAAATTTCTAAAAAAGGTACATAAATGGATCAAGAAAAGTTACTAACCTACTGCAAAGAAGATAGTGAAGATCACATTATAGACTTTGCATAAAAGTGCATAAAGCATGCAGCAGCAGAACTCCCGTACCCTTTCGCTAGAGACCCAAAATGGGAAGGAAGAAACAGGATAGGTGCAAATGCCCATTGTTATGATGGGGGGAATTATATTCTATCAAAACTAGGATCAAACAGTTTTTCTCTGAAAGTGAAAAATGTAGTAAAATAGTGGAAGCTCAAATTACATAGATTGATTGTAAAAATATTTTAGGTTTGAAAAAGACCTCGAAACAAATAATAGGAGTGAATAGAATCTACTTAAAAAAAAAAAAAAAAATTACATTGTTTTAAAAAAAATTTATGTCCAAATTTCACTCTAATAAATTTGGAAGAATACAAATTGGTATAGTTGATTAAGGACCCAAATCACAAATAGCACTTTTTTACAAACACAAAGATTAGGGGTTGCACGGTCAACACCCTCAAAGAGATTTCTCATTTCTCTCTAACCAAACCAACAAATCAAAAGTTCACAAATAACGAATACAATACCCAAGAGAGAACTCACAGCTGCAACTCTCTACCCAAACCAAAGAGCAAAGCCAAGTCGTACCCTTTCACAAATTAATCTGGCCGAGACTTTTTATATATTAGGTGCTTGGTTGATTAATCCAAAAAATCCAAAAACAAAGTAGTTGAGAGAGTCAGAATTGCAATAAGCTTGGAATGCAAAGTCAAAGCATCTCCACTGAAATTCCAGGAAAAGCCCATGTGGCTTTTTTATTTTATTTTTTCAAATTGCACGCGGTGAAAAAGAAAAGAGTATTTCTCTGCGGTTCATATATACTTTGTAGTATTTGAGCTTGCAATACGCTCCAACTTAGCTCCATGGCCCATGAGACATCAACCTTGCCAAATACCAACCCTCAATTAATTATTAATTTAACATCCACAAAAAAAAAAAAAAAAAAAAAAAAAAAAAAAAAATAAAGATTGTGCATGATTTGCATGCTCAATATTCGACCCAAAAAAAAAAAAATTTGACTAATTAGTTTATTTTTGTGGTTGACCTTTAATGTATCTATAGGGTCATGTTTTATAGCTCAAGCGCAGAATGTATGGGGTATTGGTCCAGTGAGCCCAGTACAATAAATTTGTAGAGAATGGGTCAAAGAATTAGGCCCTAATGAGTTGGACAATGGCTAGTATGGATTTGGAGGATGATTAAGCAAAAACAAAAAGCACTGAGCTAAATGAATTCACTGTCCGAGGAGGTAAGTTTTCATATAAATCAATTAAACAGATTACAAGTACAACGTTGATTGCTACAGTGTTCTTTCTTGATTTTTCCCCGCCCTTTCCTTTGGAGCCTCCCCACTAATTTATACTATGTTTCTTCTCTAATTTTGGCCCTACACATGTACGGTTGGTTGCTTATGCTGATACTTGTCCCATCGACCTTCTCTAGAAGTTTTTGGGGGTGGTTGTAAGGCTGAAAAAGTATTGTGCAGCAATCACTTCCTCATTAATGCGGCCAGAGAGTTAGCTATAGAGTATTCAATGCGGTGGTAGTAACTTTCCCTTGGATATTTTTGGGTTCCCATCTTTCTTGTACGTTTATGATGCACGTCTCTATTACTGGAACTTCCTAGAAGGTCGCCTTGATCATTAGGATCTACATCAAATTCATGTTTAGCTTATCCAAGGAGATGTTTCTCCTCGAACCACCTTTCCATTCATATCATACTCATGAAGCTCTGAAAATTCATATGTAATTGACAAACATTGGATGTATAAAATATCGGATTTGGGCCTTTACCCCTACGGTATCATTCTATGTAATTGACAAACATTGGATGTATAAAATACTACGAATACTACTTGATGTGATTGTTAGAAAATTCATATTCTCTCTGATCTCATATGAATTATGTGGGAAAAAAATATTGATAAATTCCTTTTACACAATAATACTTTGAAAAGAGTGAGAACAAAAGTCTGAAAATGGGGACATAATAATAGAAGGAAATTTTTTGGTAATCTCTTTTTTCATATTCGTGGTAGACCCTACCATGAATTTAATGAGTGAATCTCGTTATATATGATTGTGAGAGGAGAGAAGACCAATGTCCGTGCTCCAGAAATATTTAAGAATTACTCATAATAGAAACATTAATTATATGGTAAATTGCATAAAAGAAGAGAGAAAAAAATTTAAAATAAAAAAGAGAGAAATAGTGATGCAAGCCAAGGCCTATTGGGAAGGTTAAATAAAAAGATTCAACCAAGGGGAAAAAAAAAGGGTTTTGGAATGCCACTCAACGAGAGATGATCCAATAGTTAAACAGTTTGACCTGCTGATGATCTAATGGTTAAGCAGCCAACCTGGCAATGGAATACCTACAAAACATAAAGATCAGCTTTGGTAGAATTGGCCCAAGCTCTCCGATACTTAAGTTGGTGGTGATCTTACTAGAGCAAGCATTATTTCTTAATACAAAGATGTCCTATACCAATCTCTGATCGAGTGAAACTAAATCATAGACTTGCTTATTGTAACCTATTTTGCTATTTAATTTAGTCATTACCTTGGTTGCGGCCATCATGGGTGAGATTGGAGCAATTGCTCTTGTTGTAGGCCAAATTCTAGGCTTATAGTTATTAATTTCCGTGAATGGCGATTATGGGTTACAATTTTCACATTTTCTTTTCTGATTTCTAGTTACAAATTTGTCAATGATGGTCATACTCATCCCTTGGGTTGTGTTTGGAGCCCGAGTCTACCTAGATGTTGAATTATAACTTCATTCAATGGTCATCAAATTGCTCAATGGTGAGGATGACCGAGCTATATTCTTGTATCTCGAATGTTGCAAGATCTTCCATGTCATGTATGGTTGTTCAAACCACCATACCATGATGAACGATCTAAAATGGTTTGAATTCGTTTGAATTAATTATTTAATTTTAAGAGTAAATTGCAAATTTAATTCTTTCAGTTTGGGATCATTTTGAGTTTGCCTCTTAGAACATCCGCACTAGACCTTGGATAATAGAAAAAATGGTGAATTTTACACATTTAAGCCCCCAAATTTCCCACATTAGTCTTTCTAAAACTATGTATATTTGCACATTTGCTATAATAACCATGTAAATATACACGGTTGCTATAGTTGTGTATTCTATTATTTTATTATTTTCAAAATTTGGCTCATTTTTTTCTCAATCTTCTTCATCTGCACAACAAACTCAGAGTCTCAGACTTCTCCTCTCTCGTCCCTCATTTTCTTTTTCATCTGATACACACAAACACACCCACACAAACACATCCACACAAAAAAATCAACACAGAGATAAACAAACACACACATGGACAAACCAACAGAGAAAGAGAAATGGGTATGGATGTTGTGGGTCGACGTGAATGGGTTTTGATGCATATAGATCGATGCTGGTGGTGTAGATTGGTGCTAGCGATGTAGACAAGTTCTTGTGGGTTGACCAAGATCAGTGCTTGTGGTGGAGATTGGTTCTTGTGGTGGAGAGTTGATCTGACCATGAGAGAAAGAAGAAAAAATAAGAGGAAGAAAAAGAAGAAGAAGATGGTTGTGGTGGAAAGGTAATCTGACTGTGAGAGGAAGAGGAAAGATAAGAAGATGGTGGAAACTTTTGAAGAGAGTGGAGAGTTTTGAGAATAAACGGCAAAGGAGAGTGGACATGAGAGTGAAAATGATCAGATCAAATGAAATGAGATAAGTACAAAAGAAAAAGAGATAAGGGCAATAGAAAATGATAAAATAATAATAAAAAATTAAAGAAATATTATTATTTAAATATAATAGATTGTAAAATAGGTGAATTGATGTAAGTGCTTTGGAAAAATGGTAGTATAAAATTTAAAAAGCAGGCTCTTAGTGTGTTAAATAGATAGAAAAATTTGGCCAAATTGATGCAATTGTGTTTAAAATTTTTTATTTAAACTCTAACACTATATAATTTTATGATTAAGACAAAAAAACAAATTTTTAATACTTCTCACTATAATCTTTGTCAACTATACTCACTACAATAGATACTAAAAACGCTGCGACAATAAATGCTATGTGATGAGAGATATTGCTTCCTTCGTGGACCTCCGAATCCTTAAAAAGTAGGGTATGGAAATTTTTGGCAATGGAAAGGGGGCTTTCTTTCTTTCAAGGCACGCAAATGGAGAATATAGACTTATATAGTCCTTACTCGTCGACCGTTGTATAAAAGGCTTTCCGCAATTGTGATGTCTTGAACTTTTTAATCACAAAAGTGCATGCATGTATGAATGTGTTCAAGGGGAGAAAAGAACAAAAGTGGTGTTAAAATAACAAGGAAATTTAGGATTATCCTTCACTCCCCCTACTGAGTGCTGTTTGATTTTGGAATCCGATGAACACCACAAATAATATAGATATACTGTTGGACTTTGACTATCGAAATTTTTTATTCCTTTTAGAGATGGGTCCTTTAATATACTTCTTAAATTAAAAAATAAAATAAAATAAAAAAAAGGTCAATTGAGAATTACATCTCTAAATTTTGGTGGTGTTTAAACTTTACACTCTAAAATTTCAAAATTTGAATTTTATCATCTAAAATTTGAAAGTGTTTGAATTTTACACTTGACGTTTTAGAACTTAGATTTTACCCTATAAAGTTTGGAAGTGTTTTAATTTTACACCCCCAAATTCTAAAATAACACCTCTAAATGTGAAGGTGTAAAATCTAAATACCACAAATTTTAAGAGATAAAATCTAAATTCCGAAATTTTAGTGTGTAAAATCTAAACACCCTCAAACGTTAGGGGTGTAATTTGTAATTTACCAAAAAAATACAATAAGAGAAAAGAGGTGCTTGTCTCACTAACCTGTGGCCTAGAGTCTACATATCAATGAGACGTAAATCTCATGTGCTCGGAGCATACAAGATTTTTGCCAATTTCCTTATTCGCACAGTGGTGTGGTACACTGTTGTGATACGTGAGCTTGTCTTGTTTAATACAATCCATTATCCATTACTATTATCTATGTGGCTTTTATTTAGGGACCAAAAAATTATGTGAAATCTTTACGGGTCCACAATTCAACGGGCTGCGAGTTGGGCTTCCAAAAGATATTAGGCCTTGTATTTAGAATTAGGTACATAACCATTAACCAGGATGTAATTCAGCCATGTCAGCTGGGAAACTTTTATAAAAAAAAATGTTGTGGCCTACTAGGCTTGGAGAATTTCAATCAACTGGCATTACTGGCCGTTAATAATAAAATTTAGGAAAATTATTTTTTTAGATTATTTTTTTATATAATAATTATAATATAGCTTGAATTATTTCCTCTTATATTTACATTATTAATATACAAAAATTGGGAAATCATATACTTATTATATAATAAAAATTGGGCTTAGAAAATGTGGTTGTACCAAGTAACTTCATCAAATTGCATAAATTTTTTTATAATTTTAAAAAAATAAATATAATTTTTTTGTATTTATCTTCTTCTCCTATGATTTATAAATTAATAAAAATTTTAATTTGATTACAATCCAAACTCTTCATCTAATCTTTTTATTATTATAATTTATGGATTGGGTTCAAGTTATACTTAGTGTAATTCTAAGCAATGTTACATCACTCAATATATTTTAATTGGATGCAAATATTGACAAATCCACCGTTAGATTACATTATCTTTATATATTCTTTATGCTTGCAAATTTCAAGGTGATCAAAAATTAATACCCATGTCATCAATCAATTATTAAAATTCAAATTTTTGTAGTTTAAAATAATTCATAAAATATGAGTTTATAGATCAAATGGTAAATAGCATCCAATTGATATGAAAATTAGCATGCATTTTAAGAACATATAGAACATATAATTCAACAATTAGATTTTCAAAATATTAATTCAATAACAAGTTATTGGGTGGTGTAATATTGCTTAGAGTGACACCAAGTGTAACTTAAACCCAACACATAATTTATAAGTTGATAAAAAATTTTAATTTGATTACAATTCAAATTCTTCATCTAATCCTTTTTTTATTATTTAAATTATATTATTACGTGAAAAAAAAAAAAAAAAAAAAAAAAAAAAACAACAACAACAACATAGTACACGTAAAAAAAAAAAAAAAAAGGCAACAATTATCATCTATTCCTTTTTTAAAATTTAAATTATATTACTTCGTGTAAAATAAAAAATAATAAAAAATAATAATAAAAAACAACAACGTATTCAATAGCAAAATCTTCCACTTCACACATGATTTTTTTTTTTTTTTTATTATTGTTCATACCAATTTAACCAAAAAAAAAAAAAAGGATAATTACAGTAAACCCACCTATGGTATAGCCCGTTTTCACTTTGCCTACTCGTGATTTAAAACTTTACACTTTGCCCATCTGAACTTCAATCTGTTACCCATCCGTTACTCACCTCTGTTAAAATCAGGGGTAAAAATGTATTTAATCTTCACTTTTATGTCTCTCTCTTAAAAAAAAAAAAAAAAAAAAAAAAAAAAAAAAAAAAAACTCAAACAAACAAGATCAAAGAGGGGGGGTTTTATAGAGAAACAAGATGTGTATCAATGAAATGAGAGAGGTTGCATAAAAAGAGCAATGAAATGGGTATTATTATGGTTATAGTCATTTAATATTCCCACAATAAAGCCTTGAAGCTACTCGGAACCATAGTCTCAGTTATTTGATCCCTAAAATGCCCACTGCATTCATCAATGCTACTGCTTTGGCTAGGCTGTGGCTGTGGCTGTGGTACCACGGTGGAGGGTACACCCATCCATCCACTGAGTCAATAAACATGAAATCGTTACTCAGCTCGTAACTTGTCCCCGGGCTTGACAACTCTACTATCTCGCTCAGTTCTTCTAGTGTTGACACGTAACTCATTGATGATGTGGATGATGACGACGACAACGATGACGTTTTCATTTTGGAAATGTCAAAGTCAACCATAGAAGCCGCTTTGGAAGCAGCGGCCTAGACATCTCGGGGAGAGTTGGAAGCGGGTCGGGGCAGTGACCCGGCTAGTTAGAGGAAGTTAAGGATGGCCGAGTTTCCCTTAATGCTTAGTGCTGCTACGTCGTGGGCCTAGGCTGCCATTTCTGGGGTCGAGAATGTTCCAAGCCAGATCCAATTTTTCTTCCTGGAGGTGGTGGGATCTGGGTTTGATTTTGGGTTTGATTGTGTTGGTCTGGGTTTGATCTGGGTTTGATTGTGTTTTTCCGAGTTTATTGTAATTGGTTTTTTGATCTAGGTTTGATCTGGGTTGGTTTGTTTACTAGGTTTATAAGTTTGATTTGCTGAGAATTTGGTGTTGATTGTGTTAAAATTTGGAGAAGAACATGAAGAATTTGAAGAACCAATTGTAAAATGAAGAACAAATTGAAGAACATTAAGAAATGTTTTTTAATTATAAAATTTTAATTAAATTAGATTTAATGCTCTTCAACTTGTGTTAAATTAGATCATTTCCTATGGTAAAGAAAAAAAAACACCAATTATGTTTATACCTTTCTAATGTTCATACCTTTTTTTGTTAAAATTTGGTAACCTTAGTTTTTTGATTTTGTTTTATGTTTGTTTTAGTCTAAAAATGTGTTTGTTTAACGGCAAATGGAGAGGTAGGTAACAGATCCTTAACAAAGCAAATCTCAAGTGGGTAAAGTGTAAATGATTGTATCATGGGTAGACAAAGTGAAAACGAGCCTAACTACAGGGGAGTTTACTATAATTATCCCTAAAAAAAATTGTAAATAAGGTAATAAGTAGTTAAGTTTAAAGTAAACACCTTCTTTTTCTTCTCCAAAAAAAAAAGTATCTATATATAATAATGTTTGTTCTTCTAAAAAAAAAAAAAAACTTTTTTTTTTGGTTATAAAAGAAAAGTTTCCTTTTTTTTCCATGAAAAAAAAAATGTTTTCTTTTTTCTTTCTATTCATCTGACCTTTTTTTTTTTCCCCACCTTTTATGGGATTTATGAGATAGTAACAAACAAATTGATTAGAAATCTTAATTCCAATAGGATTTAAATTCTATATCAATTGAAACTCTACCTATATATATATATATATATCCTTTTTGAAGTGAAGTTTATTCCAATATGTGAATGCCTAAATTCCATGATAGGTATGCATTATTTCTTCATTATTATTTTTTCATTTTGTTTAACCTATTTTTCTTTAACTTCAAAAAAATTAATAAAAACTTCTCACATACATTTTAACCCAATTCATAATATTAAACTTCTGTACTTATTTATTCTCTTCTACAATAATTGGTTCAAGTTTTAGTTACATACTCACACTTTCATCTCTCAAAGTGATAGAGAAAACAAACATGTTTATTCTTTGTTCTTTTTCTAAATTTATATTTTAATTTATAATTTGTGTTAATTTCTTAATTTTAAATTATGAATAAGTTTGATTATATTCTTTATATTGAATGTAAACTGTTGTTTATAGGTTTTTGGTTGTGTTATATTCTTCAAAAAAAAAAATTTTATATAAATTGGCAACAAAACTAAATAGATAAGCCTAAGAAATGTTTACTAATAATATTTTTGTCAATAACTTTTTATTAATGTGATTTTAAAAAAAAAGTTTTGAATAGAGAGATAATTTATTAACATGATTTAAACTCTACTAAAACTTTCTTAAGGGATTGGTTTTAAAAAACTTTCAAAGTAATTTTCTAATTATTAACTACTATGAGCTAACTTCTAACTACCAAAACTCACAATTGAAATATTAATTCGTATGAGATACCAGCTATTATATATTATACACTGACTTTTTTTTTCTTTTTCTTTTTTCAAAAGAAGCGTTTCTTTCTCCCCCCACAAAACAAAGGGATTATAAGAAGAATTAGCTAAACGGGGCTAAGACTACACTACCTCTTTTTTACAATAAATGTTAAATTTAGATAATTTTTCATGTATATACACACACGCTACACAAAGGGATTATAAGAATAATTAGCTAGACAGGGGTAAGACTATACCACATCTTTTTTACAATAAATGTTGGATTCATATCATTTTCATGCATATACACACACATGTAGCGTGCAATGCACAGGACTTAAACTTTAAGTTTAAACTTAAACTTGGTAGGGTGAAATTCACTCACGTTTTAGTGTCTTCTTTCATAATTTCAAGGACAAAAATTAACTTCTCATGTGAGTCTCTCTTTACTTCAAAATTTTAAATGTTTAATAATTTAGATTGTTCTTAATTATTGAATTGAGGTTTCTACTTAAACATGATTTCAATTATTGTTTTGGATAGTTTTCAACTATTAAATTCAAGGGTTTTCCATTTAAATATATGTGATTAATTGAGCCTTAAAGTTCAATGTATTATTGAAAATCATTTTATATATATATATTTAGGTACCTCTACCATCTTCCATTCAATTTTATATATGTGCATTTTATGATACCTTAATCTCACACGACATGCATTTATTTTGTAACTTAAAAGTAAAATATTTATTTATTTTATTATTTATTTTAAGGAAATTAATAAAATAATTTTTACATATGAATTTTTTTTTTTTTGACCAAAGGCGATAAAATTATATTAAATAATCACAAATAGTACAAACTACTAAGTAAGAAGAGTGTCAGAAGCAAAATAGCCTACTCAAAGGCAATGATAGCTACTGGGCTCAGAAAAAAGAAAAAACAAACACGAAAAAAGATAAAAAAACAAGACATGTGAACTATCACTGCTAAACAGATTAGAGAGCTGCCATGTGCCGCTGATACTCCTCAAGGAAAGCCATCGCTCCACGGTGAATCCGAGCTGGGTGAGTCCAGACTTGCTCAAAATGAAACTTAGGCTGTGTTTGGTTGAATGGAAAGTCAATTCCAAGTGTAAAATCATTTCAGGGGAAATTGTTTTCCCATAAGGAAAATGTATTTAGACTGTTTGGTTGCACCATGGAAAATAGGGCAAAAAACGAATTCCAATGTTTGGCTGCCTCAGAATTCGTTTTACAGAAAATCAATTCCCATGTTTGGTTCGGTCAAACATTTTACAGAAAATGAAATTCGTTTTACGGAAAATTAATTCCCATGTTTGGTTCGTTCAAACATTTTACAGAAAATGGAATTCGTTTTACAGAAAATCAATTCCCATGTTTGGTTTGTTCAAACATTTTACAAAAAATATGAAATGCCTAGCAACCTTTGGTTTGTTCAATTGTTCTCTGCAAAGTCTTTTTTGGTACCCATTTGTGAAGTGTGAAGTATGTAGAGTGAAGCAAGTGTATTTTGGTGACTAGTGTATCTTATAAAAGTAAGTGGTTGCCGTGTGTATCTAAGCTAGTGTGACTTGTGAAGTATACTGTCAACTCAATATTTTCAAACAAAAGTTTGTTCACATGTTGTCTTCTTTTGCTCAACACTGAGCTATTTGTTTTCCCATCTTCTTTACCACTTCTCGAGGAGGAAAACAAAGTTTAGAGGGGACACGTGCAAGCTAAGGGCCTGACTAGCTTCTTGGCGCATGACACTGCGACCCTTGTGGAAAAAGTGCCACCTCAGGCCTAATTAGAACATGAAAACCGAGCCTCAAAGACTCGATTTATAGGCCCTAAATCGAGCCTTTTAGACTCGAGATGTTATTAAAAAATATAATAGTTTCAAAACCATGCCTACTAAATATATAGTTGGGAAAATGGGGTTAATTCCCAATTTTGGCCCTCCTACTAGTACAAGTTCCACTTCTAATTTTTACTTGTGCTCCCAAGCTTAATGGACCTGTTTTGGCACAAAGACTTGAATTAGGTTATTGAAATGCATCTGTCCCTTGCATTTTGAACACACCCATCTTGTTCTTCCTTTAAATTTGAAGGATTTTGATTACTAGCAGTAGCACCCATCACTTGGAGCAAAGACCTCACCATGTTCTTCAAGAAAGCCACTGATAGAACTGTGTTCATTACTAGCACAAGAAGTACTCCCTCAACTGGACTTGGAAAGTTTGAGAGCCCCATATCTTTCTGTGTTCCCAAAAAATCCCACAAAAATAGCATAAAAATTTTGCAATAAACTTGTGGTGGAAGAGTTTGTAGCAAAATTTGCTTCCAAATACACTGCTCACTACCCAACAACACACTTAAGACCTCACCAACATTTATCAACTTGGGCTTTATAAAAGAAACACCTGCATTGCCTAGACATACCTGTAACAGTACAAAAATAATCATCCACTTCAACATCAAAAATAATCATCCGAATATACCCATAATATTTATATCAAAACAACCACAATGTACTTTCTCCATTGGCATTACACCTCCATGGTGTATAAAAATGATACCTACATGTGGTATCTAAACAGTACACATACATAACTTGGGCAATTGTATCATCCCAATAATACAAAAGACTACACATCCTTCAGTCAAGGTATGTAACTGTTATCCCTTGTTATCCAAGGGATAACAGTGCACAAAATATATGTACCATCGGCATATGTCCAAGGTTAGAAATTAATACATAGCCTACTTACCGATAATACAATTGTGTCACATATATAATACAATGATAGGTGAATACTAGTACTACAAGAGATGACAATCCCTAAAGCTAACATCATAGTTGGCACCAAACAGACAAGTCAGAGGTGTGTGAACAAAAAACTATCCATCCAAAGCTTCCTCAGCTTCGCATTCTTTGCTAGAAATTCCCGTGCTGCCTTCTTATTTTCACAAAGATGGTCAAAGGCAATTGCAAGCATGTCTTCGCTATACCCATCCGCCACCATAGCCATCACCTCAGAATAAAGACCTGTGTAATCAACAGGCCCCCAGTTGATTTCTTTCAAAGCCATTGCAATTTCTTTCAGCTGATCAGATAGATTAGTCAAAACGCTATCATTAGAGGGAGGTGCATGGCCTCTTTTGCGGGACTTCGAAATTGTGAACCCAGTGGTGGATGATTCCACCGCATTCTTCCCTTTGTCCACCACACCTTCCTCCCCATTGTCAACCACCATCTCAATGCTCTCCCCATTGTCTTACTCTGTGTCAATATCAACATACGACTTAGCAAAGCTACCTGTGGCTAGATCCTTCCCCACTACAATGGCCAATTCATCATACATCTCTATCTTTTTGTTCAAATACTCCGCATGCTTACAATGCGGCTGTAAGGGAGAAAGGAATGTATAATAACAATGTAATAATCACTTCACTCATAAATTCAATGTTCAATTCAATATAGATGCCATTAGATGATTTAGGTCAATGATAAACAAAAAAAGCTGTTAGGAAACAAGAGACATAATCCATGATTTTGTAGATAAGTACAACAGAAAATACAATGCACAAATTCTAAGACCAGATTTTACAATAGATTTGCACATGAAAGTTACATTTGAAAATTTGTAAAAGCAATGGAATCCTAAAAAGAATGACACTATAAATTTCATAGAAAGAGGGTACTTGAGTAGCCTTGTCTTGTTCTCAATTCATAGATTATAAAAGCCAAAAACATATATTATCATTTATATTAAAAAAATTTAGTTGGAAGCCATACCATGACTTCTTCTTGATATGACTTCGCATTGCATGTTATCATTTTTAAGTTATCGTCCCAGCCTAACCCACTCTTCTTCCGAAGAGTTTGAATTTCCTTCCACATGTTCCTTAGAGTCCACAACCGATTCTCTACATATGAGGGGTGGTACTCGACCCCAAATTGAGTAGATATCTCCTTGGCTACAAGATCAAAGGAGCTGGCCTTGAAAGTGTTAGAGGGCTTGTTGCCCTTCGCGGCCTCCTCGACAAGTAGTGTAAGCATAGTTGTGTGCATAAAGGACAGCCACCTAAAGTGCTTAGTGACGCCAACCTTCTCTTTTCCTTTCAACATTACTACATATGAAAATTGTATAGTGAGAGTAGCATTTAATAATGAGAGTAGCATTTAGTAATTACGCTCAGAATATGAACAACAAATCAAACACACATACAACTACGCTTATAAATGTGCACAACAGAACAAAACAACTACTAGAAATAACAATGTAATGTTGGAAATAACAATGTAATGTTGAAAATACTTTTTCCTTACACCACCAGAAGTCTATAGTAAATACATTGTCCTTACAGAAAAGAAAAATATAGCACATATTACAATCATAGAAATCTAAATAAAGTACTATTCTCCACTCCTGGTATAATCAGACCACATAGCTTGGCATATCTCATCTCTCTTAGCATTTCACACTCTACTATCTTCAATGGAGTCCCGACATGACTGTGTTTCTTGTGGGGGGCCACTAGACTCTACTTGGTTCATTGCAACTTCCATAATATAATCAGTAGGATCAACCCTCATAATGTGATTATGAATCACACAACATGCTAACACTACTTTCACTTGGGTTTCAAAAGATCCAACACTCAAAAATGCTTCCTCAACACTCCAAACCCTCGCTCAATGGTAGTTCTCAATGAAGAGTGTTGAAGGTTGAACAATTCTCGTTCATTCTTAGGAGGACGATCACTAAACTCTTTCAAGTGAATATCGCACACTCTGATAAGGTGACAAAATTCCATTTTTATTACCATACTCAGCATCACCAAGATAATATTTCCCTGCATATATTCAAAAATAAAACCAAATCACTAATATGCGTAGGAAAATGCACAAAATTTATTAAACTAATAAACCCAAAAGGTGAAGTAATCCTATAATACCTTCGAGGATTGAAAATCCCCCTGGCCTAGCAAATGCATCATTTAACACACGTGAATCACGTGCACTACCTTCCCATCCAGCCAATACATAAGTGACTTTAAGTCAAAATTAATGGCAGCTAACACATTTTGCGTGGTTCCATCTTTGCAACCACGAAACATTTCTTGTATTTCAAGTGGCACAGATGCACGAACATGTGTACCATTTATTACTCTAAAACAATCCTAATTTTCGACAGACATAATAGTTTATAATTACACAAATCTTCACAATTTACAAAAATGCACAAGTCGCAGTATTTACCTTAAAATATGGATAGAACCTTCTGTTATCCCTTATCTCTGGAGGTGTATCTTTGCTAGGCAGTCTTATTAAAGCTCTATATAATTTTAGGATCCCCTTAAGAACGAACTTGAAGGATCTATGAATAGTCTCAGTCGATTTATGGAACCAACTACCAATTACACGGAACATCACATTATGACCAATAATGTGTAAGAAAATTAGCACTTGCTTCATAACGGACATGTGAATAGTTGGGCGTACGTGCCCCCCCTCAGTGAGGATGTGACATAACTGGTGGAAAGCTATAGGCTTCATCCTAATTTGACTCACACAAAGTCTCTCACTTCCATGCAGAACACTATTTATGTAATGCTTTCTTTCGGCTGCATGATTAACATAAGGTGCCCTAGGCAGTCATCTACACCACAATTTCCTTACCAATGCAACCCCTACAAAGAGGACAAATGCAACTGAGGCAAGAATTGCGGCTTTAGTTTTTTTCTTCATCTAAAAAATCACAAACACTGTGGTCTAAGAGGTACATAAACAAGCATGCTATTGAGTGCACAGTATATAAAAACAGCCACAAACACACAACCACTATGTCCACAGTATTCACAGAGTGCCATATACATTCACCAAGACAACACAAAATTTATATCAACACGACAAAATTTATATCAACACAGCATTCACATTGATATCAACCAACACAACACAAAATTTATATCAACACGGCATTCACATTGATATCAACCAACACAACACAAAATTTATATCAACATTTATGCACATATATTTCTGTATAATTGTAACACCAACAAAAGTTAATTTCTTAAATCAATAACTAAATAAAAAATGGATAATTGTAAAAAGTAAATAAATAAATAAATAAATAAATATATATATATATAGATCAGATCCGAGATATCAATATCAGCATTTGGGTTCTTTATGGGTTTGAGGGTAGATTTTGGCTAGATAAGTTTGAGGGGATGTGGATCGACTTTTGTAGAGGGTGGGTAGGAGGTGTGTGGATTGAAGGTGAGGTGAGGTGAGGTTGTCAGGTTAAAATGGAGGGTGGATCGGACGAAATGGAGGTGGATTGGATGGAAATGGTGAGTGTCAAAGGCTGATTTGTTCAAACAGTGGAGGAAACTCACCGTGGGGGGATCGGCAAACTGTGGGTCGTCGGACGAAATGAAGGGTGGATTGGATAGAAATGGTGAGTGTCGAAAGTTGATTTGTTCAAAAAATGGAAGAAACTCACCGTGGGTGGATCGGCGAACTGTGGGTCGGCAGACTGTGGGTCATCGAACTGGAGGAAACTCAAAAGCTGGATCGTCGGACTATGGGTGGAGCTCGAACTGGTGTGAGGGAGAGGGTGACCTGCATCCGGTGTTGTCTTGCTCTGTGGAGCTAGGTCACAACTGAGGTTGGGAGTGTCTGTGAGGAGTGCGTGTGAGAAGCTTCAAGAGAGTGTGTGAGGACTGTAAATGCTTTAAAGGTAAAATAAAACCTGAAATGGTTTTACGGGCCAAGAGGTGTATTTTACGGTCAACGAGGAAATTGATTTTCGTTTGACCCAATTTTCAGTGCTTACCAAACACATAGAGAGGGTGTAAAATGATTTTCTGAGACCCTTTTCAGCCAAAACAAACGCAGCCTAATTGCGAGCATTCCACAAGGGCCAGGAAATCATAGCCCATGCTTCCAGCTCTTTCTTTGGAAGTCTACCAATCATCTGCCTAGTCAATAGGTGAAAACATGAAGCTACGGAATTAGACTTTTGAATTTTGCCGTGCACTTGGTCCCTTTGGAAGTCTACCAATCATCTGCCTAGTCAATAGGTGAAAACATGAAGCTACAGAATTAGACTTTTGAATTTTGCCTCGCACATGGGACCAGGTGCACCGAGCAAACGAACACTCCCAAAGGACGTGGATTTACATATAAATTTTGATTAAGTTTGTGCATTTTACGGGCACAATAATGCTATATATATTTGCAAAAAAATTCACGGCACTTATCTTCTTTTACAAATATGTATAACATTCACTCCATCACTTTTTATGTGTTTTTAATGTAAATCCTACAATTAAAATCAAACTAAACCATCACGTAAAACAAAAGTTAAAAATGCTTCTCTTTGAGATTGAGACAAAACATAACCAAATACTGCACAGCTCAGACTGTTTCACTGTGCCTCTCTCTCTCTCTTCTTAGCAAAAGCGTATCTGAGCAAAAAGAGAGAAGAATGATGCCTAGGACCATTCAAGAGGCAAAAGCAAAGCACAAATTTATAATAATAATTAAAAAAAAAAAAAAAAAAAAAAAAAAAAAAAAAACAGTGTAGAGCAAATGAAATCAACTTTTATGCTCTCTTGCAACTAAAAATTGAAGGTTATAAAATTCTCAAAAGCACTACTCAACTCCCTCTCTCTCTCTCTCTCTCTGAGTCCTTCCTCTGTTTTTCTCAATGGGAAACTACTTTAAGAAATCCCGTGACATCCCAATCTCCTCAGGCTCCTCCGATGACACACCACCTCCACAACAATTTCCAACGGGTACCCAAGAACGGTTTAGCCCAACTACATCAAAAAAAGCTACTCTTCCTTCCTCTTCCTCTTCATCATTCCCAACAAAGCCTGCTCCTCTTGCAGATGAGGTTGGAATAGTTCTTAAAAGGCCTTACGTTGATATCAACTCCCTCTATATTCTTGAAAAAGAACTGGGTAGAGGTCAGATTGGGGTTACTTATCTTTGTACAGAGAGAGCCACGGGACGAAAATACGCGTGCAAGTCCATTTCAAGGCGAAAGATTGTGACTTCAAAAGATGTTGAGGATGTGAAGAGGGAGATTCTGATACTGCAGCACCTGACAGGGCAACCCAATATTGTGGAATTCAAGGGTGCTTATGAGGACAAGCAAAATCTGCATTTGGTCATGGAATTGTGCACTGGTGGCGAGCTTTTCGACCAGATCATCAATAAAGGGAGCTATTCAGAGCGTGAAGCTGCTTCGATTGGTAGGCAGATTGTGAATGTGGTTCATGTGTGTCATTTTATGGGGGTGATACATAGGGACTTGAAGCCTGAGAATTTCTTGATGGTTAGCGATGATCATTCTCCCATTAAAGCTATAGATTTTGGTCTCTCTGTCTTCATTGAAGAAGGTTAGTTATATAGTTTGTTCATTTTGTTGCACTATTTCTATCATTCTAGCTATTGGGGTTGCCTTCTATTGCTTCATTTGGTTTGATTTTTAATAATCAATTCTGCAAAATGAGTGTTTTGTTTTGTTTGCATATTTCCTTATCCATGGTTTATCTATTCATTTGTTGGGGGTGCTTTCATTAGTTTTTAATATCTCAACCAAGAAAAAAATGGTGATTTGATGCATCAATAGCAAGCTGGAAAGGGACTTTGCTCAGAAGTGCTTATAGAAATCCAAAACTTGCCTTAAAAGATTTTTGTGGAATTTTCTGTCAACTCTATACTCCACCAATAATTATTTGCCACGTGTCCACTTAATTAATTAAATACTATCATTATCCAATAAATACTTGCCATGCTTCACCTAATTAATTAAATACTCTCAATAATTATAATATTTAATTAATTAAGTGGACACATGACAAGTATTTATTGGTGGAGAATAAAAAAAATAAAAAAAGTGAGACAAAATATTTAAACTTGCCATAATAGGCCAGCTTGACGAAGTCAATGTTGAAAGAGACTAGTCAACCACATAAACGGGTTTTAAACTTCTAATAATTAAAATGAAAAGGAACACAAAAAACACGTCGTTGTGGTTCCATCACATGGTGACAACTAACCAACTAGATGTGTAGTGTAGACATTACCTTCAAATTCAACTGGAGAAATTCTAGCAGATATATGAAAGTCTTGCTGCTATGTTCTATTTAAAAGCTTTTCTGGAAATTTTTTTTAAAATGTTTGTTATCAGACAGAAAAATACATTAATCGATTTGAAATATGTCAGAATAAGGAATAAATGATTAAATTCGTCATTTTTTTAACAGATTAAGCTTTAGAGACAAATTGTTAAATTTATCTTTGTATCAAAGCATTGATCTTGATTTTGAACCTAGGAGGATTTGGGCCTACACATGAGGAGTGTTAGAATAATGGTGAAATAATTAAAATTTTCATTTTATAACCACCTAAGCTTTTGGAAAATTGGTAATTTATCAAGACATTCCACTATGCTTGCTTTCTCATGAGTCAAACACTAAATATCCCCCGCCCTCATTTCACTACAAAGGCCGGTGCATACTTTCTTGAAGTTGATATCATAAGAATAATTTGAGTTGTGAAATGGTTTGAGCTTAATATTAGTTATGAACTTATGATAAAGCAGATGATGGCCTCCATTTTAACACATAAAAGAAGAAGTTAAAAATGTTCATGATTGCAATCCTCGTCTGGATGCTTCAAATTTTTTTGTCACACATGCATGCTCATCCAAAAAACATTTTTGCCTTCTCTGTATGGTAATAACTATGCCAATGATTTTTGTGGCAAGAAACATTGCCATCAATTTAGATAAATGCAAAGCACTAATGCAGTATATTTTGATTGGTCTCATGAATGAATAGCAGATTTCTTGGCTTAACCTTACCTTTTAAGGTTTCTTACAAGAAAATAAGGAAGAGGGGAAAATGCAATCTCTACTTTACGAATTTGTTTTCTTGGAAATTACTATGTTTACATGCAGGGATATTTTGGTTTAACCAATTTCTCCATTCACTAATACTGAAGAAATGAATTTATATTCTTCAGGAAAAATGTACAAGGAAATTGTTGGAAATGCATACTATGTGGCCCCAGAGGTATTGCAGAGAAAGTATGGGAAGGAGATAGATGTGTGGAGCGCTGGAGTCATTTTATACATCCTTCTAAGTGGGGTGCCTCCTTTTTGGGGAGGTAGGTAAAGTGTTTGCTTACATTTCAGCTGGTATGGTTTATTTTTGGGTAATTAATGTATGTTTATTACCAAAGAAGTTTTAATTCAATAAAGCTCATAATATGCAGGGGTCCTAAATTCCAAAGTACACAAAGAAAATAGATTTTTCTAGCCACCAATAGCACACATGCATCCCAAGAGACCCAATACTAGCATTAAATCCTAGGTCTAAGAATGACTTTCACAACCACCAAGAGCTAATTAGTATCTATTTGGATTTCCAACGAAGACATCCAAGGTTCAAATCCCTCCTCCCCCATTATAATTGTTGAATTTATCTCAAAAAAAGAAGAGCCTAGGTTATCAAACAATAGCTATGTGAGATCCTGAAATTTATCCCCCTTTATGGTGTTTGCACTAGAGGGAAACTTGGAAGTTGTGTGACTAGATCTCCTTGGTGAAAATAAGGAATGACTAATTTTCATCATTGTCTTCTATTGATGAATCTTCACATCTAAATTCCTTTTGTTCTCTCCCTGGGATTTTTCTTTAACATCTTGGTTGCTTATAGAAGTAAGATCCACAATATAATCCAATTTCTTGTTTCTTCATGGTTAATTGGAATTCATGTCAAAAGGATCTCATACATATACCACGTTAAAATATTTCCTCTGGTTTACTGAAAATACCTTTTTGACATTTCAATTAGTATTACAATTGGTTGTTGTTGTTGCAACTAATATTACACCCAAAAAAAAAAAAAATGTAACAAAAATATAAAAATTACCACTTAGGATCTTGGAGACATTTGACCAACAACTAGGGGTGGAGCCACATAACCTTAAATGGGGACGATTGTCCCCATTGAAACTTTTTAAAAATTTGGGGTTGGTTCAAGATTTTAGAAGAGTTTTGGGTATTTGCATGTCTATTATCCCCATTAAAATAAGGTTATAATTTTTTTAAAAAAAAGTAAATGATGTTGCAATAATCAAAGACTCCTCTAGTTTCCTTTACACTTTTTTCTCGTTCAATCAGACCATATGAACAAGTTCATTTTATTTCAATTAAGTCAATTGCTTGGTTTTTATATGCAATGGGGGTGGCTTGTGGTTTAGAATTTACATTCCATAGTTTGTAATATATTAAAATTATTATGTTTAGTATGATAAAGTGAAATTGATTCATTAGAATTTTTACTATGCTGTAATTTTATAATTATATTAATTTGTTGGCTGAATATGCATTAGATTAGATTGTAAATTTCATATTTTAGTTGAGTTAACTTTACAACATTACACTCACCAAAAAAAAAAAATTGCAACATTACTCTATTAGGCTTCAAAATATTTATTTTTCATTAGCTTCGTCCTGGTAGGTTGTCACCCTATGATTGGCCACGTGCACTTCCGCGGTTATAACTGCTTCAGTTCCATATGCTAGCTTAAAAGGAGTCTCTCCCGTAGGAGTTCTCACTGTCGTTCTATATGCCCACAGAACGCCTGGAAGCTCATCTGGCCATACTCCCTTAGCCCCTTCAAGCCGAGTCTTGATTATTTTCAACAAGAATCGGTTTGCAACTTCTGCCTGGCCATTAGCTTGCGGGTGGGCTGGTGAGGAGTAGTGATTTTGAATTCCAAAGTGTACGCAAAAGTCTCTGAAAATCGCATTGTCAAATTGCCGTCCGTTGTCCGATACTAGCACCCTAGGTACTCCAAATCTGTACACAATATTTTTCCACACGAAGTTCTTGACATTCTGCTGTGTGATGTTGGCCAAAGGTTCTGCTTCTACCCACTTGGCAAAATAATCAATACTAACCACAAGGAATTTCATTTGCCTTATACCCAGTGGAAATGGACCTAGGATGTCCAGTCCCCATTGCTCAAAAGGCCATAGGGCCGTCATTAGAGTCAAATACTCTGATAGTTGCCTGGGGACATTGCTAAACCTTTGGCATTGATCGCAGACCTTGACGTATGCCTTAGCGTCAGCTTGCATATTTGGCCAATAATATCCCGCACGGACGACTTTGTGGACGAGCGATCTGGCGCCTGAATGATTGCCACATGCTCCCTCATGAATTTCTTTCAATATGTAGTTTGCTTTGTCTGGGGCCAAACATCTGAGATAAGGCTGGGAAAAACCTCTTCGGTAGAGAATCTCATCCATAAGAACATACCTGGCTGCCCTAGCCCTCAGCTTTCTAGCTTCGTCTTTTTCCTCCGGGAGTCGTCCGTCTTTTAAGTACGACACAATTGGAACCATCCAATTCATTCCATTTTTCACCTGTTGTACTTCTGGGATGTCTATACTCGGCATATACTGGATTTCATCAAACTTATCTACGGCTTCGCTTGACGAGGCTTCTTTTGCCAAGGCATCAGCTTCCATGTTCTCCTCCCTTGGGATTTGAACGAAGTTAACTTCTTCAAACTTTTTAACAAGGCGCATCACTCTGTTTAGATACTTCCTCATCCGCTCTTCCTTGGCTTCAAACACGCCATTCACTTAGCCTATGATTAGCTGAGAATCTCCCAGGACGAGAAGTGACTCTGCTTCAACGGACTTGGCCAATTCCATCCCTCTGAGAAGAGCTTCATACTCGGCTTCATTATTAGTTGTCTGGTACTGCAAACGAACCTTGTGTTTTAATTTGTCTTCCTCTGGAGATTGTAACACCACACCTACTCCTCCCGCGTACTGTGTAGATGAACCATCCACATAAACCACCCACTTAATGCTTTCCTTCTCACCCACCTCGTCACAATTCAAAGTAAACTCTGCAATGAAATCTGCCAGAGCTTGAGCTTTTATGGCATGCCTCGGTTGATACTTTATGTCAAACTCACTGAGCTCGACGGCCCATTGGATCAAACGTCCTGCAGCCTCTAGTTTGTTCATTGCCTTTTTGAGTGGGTGATCTGTGATGTGAGCCTGAAAGTAATGCCTTAGCTTTCTGGAGGCTGTTATCAATGCAAAAGCCAATTTCTCCATCAAAGGATATCGTCCTTCTGCTCCCCTCAGTGCTCTGCTGGTATAGTACACAGGCCTTTGTACCTTGTCTTCCTCCCTTACTAATGCTGAACTCACAGCATGTGGGGTAACTGCCAGATATAAATACAACTCTTCCCCTTGCACGGACGGGCTTAACAAAGGGGCCTTGGTGAGGTATGTCTTCAAATCTTCAAATGTTTTCTGACACTCATCATTCCATTCGAATGCTTTTTTAAGAACCTTAAAAAATGGCAGGCACTTGTCAGTAGCTTTGGAAACAAACCTGTTAAGGGCGGCAACTCGTCCGGTAAGTGATTGGACTTCTTTAACATTGCTTGGAGGCTTCATATTCAATATTGCTTGGATTTTATCAGGGTTTGCTTCGATTCCTCTGTAGGAGACCATAAACCCCAGGAATTTTCCTGATGATACTCCAAAAGCACATTTGCTAGAGTTTAACTTCATATGATAATGTCTCAATGTATTGAATGTTTCCTGCAAGTCGTCCAGATGCCTGTCTTTGTCCTGAGTTTTTACTAACATGTCGTCTATATAGACTTCCATATTCCGCCCGATCTGTGGACGAAACATATGATTGACCAACCGTTGGTATGTTGCCCCAGCATTTTTCAAACCGAAAGGCATCACTTCATAACAAAATAATCCCTAACTGGTGACAAAGGACGTCTTCTCTTGGTCTGCTTCGTCCATCCGAATCTGATTGTACGCAGAGAAAGCGTCCAAGAAACTGAGTAATTTGTGGCCCGCAGTAGAATCTACCAGCTGATCAATGCATGGTAACGGGTAACTATCCTTTGGGCAAGCCTTGTTTAGGTCAGTGAAATCAACGCACATTCTCCACTTGCCATTCGCCTTTTTGACCATAACTACATTGGCCAACCACTCAGGATAGTATACCTCTCGAATGAACTTTGCCATAATCAGCTTCTGAACTTCCTCCTTAACAGCATTGTCTTTCTCTGGGGCAAATACCCTCTTCTTTTGTCGCACTGGCTTGGAGGAAGGGCATACACTCAGAGGGTGGGTAATGACACTGGGATCTATGCCCGGCATATCTTCGTGACTCCATGCAAACACATCCTTATTTCTTTTCAAAAAACAAATGAGATCTTTCTTGATCTTTGCTTCCAAATCTGCCCCAATCCTGGTACACCTCTCCGGGTTATTATCATCTAAAGGAACATCTTCCAACGCTTCAATAGGTTCTGCCACAACTTTCTTTTCTTCAATATTCATTGCTTGAACTTGATCGTCCGCAGCCAACATGGCTAGAAAGCACTTTCTTGCTGCTAATTGGTCTCCCTGTACTTGGCCTATCCCGTGTTCTGTTGGGAACTTAACTCACAAATGGTAAGTAGATGTAACTGCCTTCCACCTATTTAGGGTTGGCCTCCCAAATATTGTATTGTAAGAAGACGAACAATCAACTACGAGGAAGTTCACCTCCTTGGTAACTTGCTGAGAATATACCCCCACTGTCACTGGTAATGAAATACTACCCACAGGTTGCACCTTCATTCCACCAAAACCTACTAGGGGGGAGCTCGCTGGACGGAGCAAGTCTCGTCCTAACCTCATCTGCTGAAAGGCTGGATAGTACAAGATATCAACAGAACTTCCATTATCTATCAACACCCTTCTAGTCTTGTAGTCCGCAATAAGGAGGGTGATGACAATAGCATCGTCATGAGGGTGATGGACTCTCTCTGCATCCTCGTCCGTGAAAGTGATCGCCTGCTCGTCCGTAGTCCCTGCACTCAGTGATCGTCCAGAGAGCTGAACACTCTGTACTGCTTTCAAATATGCTTTCTTTGACTTAGACGACTGTCCTGCAGTACTTCCCCCCAGAATGATTCTTATTTCTCCGAGCGGTGGCCGTGACAATTCTTCTACCTTGGCTTTCAATTTCTCGTCTTTGTGATCTCATCCAAGGAAATTTTCCAGCTTCCTTTGTCTGATGAGATTCTCAATCTGCTACTTCAAATCGAAACACTCGTCCGTATCGTGCCCGTGATCTCTATGGAAGCGACAATACTTATTTCTATTGCGCTTATTGGGATCTCCCTTCATCTTCTCTGGCCACTTTAAGGAAGACTCGTCTTTGATTTGCATGAGGACTTGCTCGAGTGGAACGTTCGAAGGAGTGTATTGTTGATTCCTTGCTGACGGACCTGCCCTCTTCTCTCGGTCTTTCTTATCCTCCGTTCGTCCCTTTTTTAGACGAGGACCCTGTTCAGAATGACGAGCAGGATTTGTTTCTATTCTCTCAGCCCTCTTCCTCTTCTTAGCTATAATCGCATCTTCTGCATTCATGAAGTTCTGGGCTGAATGGACGAGTTCAGCCATGGACTGAGGTTCCTTCTCAAAGTTTATGTATAAACAAGTCAGAATTGACCCCATTATGAAAAGCTGCCAACAATAGCTTATCATCTACCTCGTCCACGGTCAGGGCTTCCCTATTGAAACGTGTGATGAAGGAACGCAAGCTTTCATTTTCCCCCTGTTCTATTGTTAACAGACTGGAGGTAGATCATCTGTGACGTTGACCCCCTATGAAGTTATTAACAAACAACTTGCTTAATTCTCTAAAAGAACTTACTGAATTCGGGGTAATTTGCTGAACCATACTCTAGCCGGACCCTTGAGAGTGGTAGGGAAGGCTCTACACATTATTTCATCTGGAACTCCTTGAAGATGCATAGTGGTCTTGAAGGTGGCAATGTGGTCAAAAGGATCTCGATTCCCATCGTATGAATCTAAAGAAGGCATTTTAAACTTCGGTGGTAGGGGATGGCCATTGATGGAAGCCGTAAAGGGAGAGTCAGTTCTATGAACCAAATCTTCTACTGGGTTCGCCCTCCTCATATTCTCCTTCATTTCGTCCATGGCCTTCTTCATCTGATCCATCTCTTTCTTCAAGTCAGATGCCCTTCGCAAAGTGGTATCCCTTGAAAGACTCCCATGCTGAAAGTTCTCTCTGCCCTCTTGACTCTGAGTTTGCCCTTCTTCTTCATGCTCTTGATGCATCTGCCTTCTTAAATTAACCTCTCTCCGTAAGTCCTGATTCTAGCGAGTTAACTCCGCCATCGCAGCCGCCATAGAATGCATATGTTGGACAGACGGGGCCTGCATATCCGGTGCAGATTGGCGATCGCGATGAGGATTACTCGATGCGTCCCTACTCTGTTGAGGGCCTGGGCTAGTTGCCCTTGATCTAGTCCGAACCATTTCAAACCCTTTCACGAGAGAAAGAAATCGCAGAACTAAACAAGTTCAAGAGCGACAAATACGTTCCCCACAGACGGCGCCAACTGATAATTCTGGAAAATCAGTGGGTTGAAAATCTTCGGACTTCGACAATCTTGAGAGTTGAATCCTGTAAAACCAAATTCAATTAGAGAAAAGACCGGTGGAGGCCGGCCTATGATCCTCCGATGATGAAGTTAGTAAGCTGGAATAGAGAAGAAAAATTTCTAAGTGTTTATTCCCTTCTCAAAATGAAAAATCTGAATCCCCTTACCTCTATGCAAAGTCGTGTTTATATAGTGTATGGAACGGTTATTTGCTCTGATAACCGTTCCTATTGTCGAGGAGTTCACCAAAATCGGAGGTAACTTTCATAACTTCCACGGAAGTTACTCTATCCGAACCGGTGCCTTATTACGAGCAATGGAGATTTTGATTTGTAGGTAAGGTTCAAGCCATTGAATGCTTGGTTTGTCCGTCCCTAGCTAGAGGTGGACGTGCCTTAGCATAAGCATGCTTGCCTCGTACGTCCTTATCCAGCTTACGACGGACGAGGTAATTTGGCTGTGCCCATGCTTCTTTCTCTTCCCTGTAGACGGGCCATATGGACAATTTTTAAGGTGGTATTTTATAGCATCATCAAGTACCATTGTAAATTTACGATGGTACTGTAGCAATATTGTAAAATAAAATAATAATTTTTTATTCTCACCTATAAATATCTGTCACTTTCTCTCTTCACATTATCTCATCTTCTCTCTCTCTCTCTCTCTCTCTAGAATATTCTTGGTCTCACATCTCTCTCACAGTGGTTCATTTTTTCTGGCGCGGTCGTGGATCTAGCGTTATTTGGTGGTTTAGCGGCGTGGTCCTAACGGAGTGGGCCGAGATCAGCGTGGTGGTTGATCGAGTGGGTTGAGATCGTTAAGCAGTGAAGATCAGCGTGGTTCGAGGGTTTTGATCGAGCAGTGAAGATCGGGTGGGTCGTGGGTTTTGATCGAGCAGTGGATTCCGCTTGGTTGGACTTTGGATTTTGGATTCGGATTGGTTGGTTTGGGTTGGTTTGGTGGTGGTGTGGTGATGGTGTGGTGGTGGCTGGTGACTGTGGTGGGTGGTTGAGAGAGAAAGAAGTGAGAATATTTTTTATTATTTTTATTTTACTTTATATTATTTTAATGTATAATATGGTCAAATAAAAATTAAGATATTAAAAATGTTTTAACATAATATAATATAACTGATAAAATAATTTTTTAAGATAATAAAATAAAATAGAATGACATTTCTAGATGAGAATCCTCTTATGAGTTATTACATAATTCCGAAACCCACACGTTAAGGAAATGTGAATCTGCGCCTGACGTATACAATTTGTCAATTTCATTATTCATGTATTGGTGGGGATATGCTGAGATTGCCTTATCTAATATAGACTAACCATTATTTATTAATATTACCTACGTGGCTTTTATTTGGGGACGAAAAGATTACGTGAAATCTTAACGGGTCCACAATCCAACAGGCTGCAACTTGGGCTTCCAAAAGATATTAGGCCTTGTAATACATAACCATTAACCGGGGGTGTAAATCTGCCACGTCATCAGGGAAACTTTTATATATTAAAAAAAAAAAATGCTGTGGGCTTGGGGAATTTCAAAGTTCAAACAACTGGCGTTACTGGCCGATAATAAAAAAATTTTAAAAAATTCTATTTTTAGCGAACTTAAATTATTAACACACAAAAAAAAAAAAAAAAAAAGCAAATACTGTACATATAAAAAGTGAATAATATTTAAGTACCGTTTAGTAATATTGTTCAAGTAACGTTATTTGTATTTTTTAAAAATTCATATGAGTAAAAAAATGTGTAAAAATACATGTAATATTATTTAAAAAATGAAAACATGTGTTTAAACACATATACCAAACGGATTTTTATCTTTTTTTAGGAGATTTATCTTTTTTATTTCTTTTTTAAAATTTTTTTTATCTTTTTTTTTTAACACAACCTTTTGCTAAAGAGATTAAATTCTTTAACAATGGGGTGTAAAACTTGTGTTTTATATCATCCAATAAGTGATTATCACATTAACATTTTACTTAAAATTCAATACATTTTATCACATTTAATAATATTTCGATAAATTCTCAATTTGGTTAAATTTATATATAAATATTAAAATTAATTAAATATAATTATATTTATTCTTAAATATATAATAAAATAATATAACATGTCAAGATTGAATAGAAATTTTATCCCATTTACTTATAAAATTTAATCTTTTTCGTAAAAACAGAGGGAGTATAATCCAAAACTCCACAATAATTTTCCTTAAAATCAAACTAAGTCGTAACGTAAAACACACGTAAAACAAAAGTTAAAAATGCTTCTCTAAAGACAAAACAGAGCCGAACACTGCACAGCCCAGACTGTTTCTCTGTCTTCTCACTCTCTCTTTGCAAAAGCGTATCTGAGCAAAAAGAAGAATGATGCCCAGGACCATCCGAGAGGCAAAAGCAAAGCACAAATAGAAAGAAGGAAAAAAATAAAAAAGCAGTGTAGACTGTAGACTGTAGAGTGGTTGAAATCAAACTTCTCGAATTTTTTTGTTGAAAAATATGCTCTTGCAAGTTGCAACTAAATTGAAGATTATAAAAATTCTCAAAAGCACTACAAGCTAAAACTCTCTGTCTCTCTCTCTCTCTCTCTCTGAGACCTTCCTCTGTCTTTCTCAATGGGAAACTGCCTTAAGAAATCCCGTGACATCCCAATCTCCTCAGGCTCCTCCGATGACACACCACCTCCACAACAATATCCAAAGAGTACCCAAGAACGGTTTAGCCCAACTACATCAAAAAAAGCCCCTCTTTCTTCCTCTTCCTCTTCATCATTCCCAACAAAGCCTGCTCCTCCTGTAGATGAAGTTGGAAAAGTTCTTAAAAGACCTTACGATGATATCAACTCACTCTATGTTCTTGAAAAAGAACTGGGTAGAGGTCAGTTTGGGGTTACTTATCTTTGTACAGAGAGAGCCACGGGACGAAAATACGCGTGCAAGTCCATTTCAAGCCGAAAGTTTGTGACTTCAAAAGATATTGAGGATGTGAAGAGGGAGATTCTGATACTGCAGCACCTGACAGGGCAACCCAATATTGTGGAATTCAAGGGTGCTTATGAGGACAAGAAAAATCTGCATTTGGTCATGGAATTGTGCACTGGTGGCGAGCTTTTCGACCGGATCATCAATAGAGGGACCTATTCAGAGCGTGAAGCTGCTTCGATTGGTAGGCAGATTGTGAATGTGGTTCATGTGTGTCATTTTATGGGGGTGATGCATAGGGACTTGAAGCCTGAGAATTTCTTGATGGTTAGCAAGGATGATCATTCTCCCATTAAAGCTATAGATTTTGGTCTCTCTGTCTTCATTGAAGAAGGTTAGTTACATAGTTTGTTCACTTTGTTGCACTGTTTCTATCATTCTAGCTATTGGGGTTGCCTTCTATTGCTTCATTTGGTTTGATTTTTAATAATCAATTCTGCAAAATGAGTGTTTTGTTTTGTTTTGTTTGCATATTTCCTTATCCATGGTTTAACTATTCATTTGTTGGGGGGGTGCTTTCATTAGTTTTTAATATCTCAACCAAGAAATAAATGGTGATTTGATGCATCAATAGCAAGCTGGAAAGGGACTTTGCTCAGAAGTGCTTATAGAAATCCAAAACTTGCGATAAAGATTTTTGTGGATACCATAATGGGTCAGCTTGACGAAGTCAATGTTGAAAGAGACTAGTCAACCACGTAAACGGCTTTTAATAATTAAAATGAAAAGGAACACAAAAAACACGTCGTTGTGGTTCCATCACATGGTGACAACTAGCCAACCAGATGTAGTGTAGACATTACCTTCAAATTCAACTGGAGAAATTCTAGCAGATATATGAAACTCTTGCTGCTATGTTCTATTTAGCAATAATAGCTTTTGCGGGAATTTTTTTTTAGTGTTTGTTATCAGACAGAAAAATACATTAGTCGATGTGAGATATGTCAGAATAAGGATTAAATGATTAAATTCACAATTTTTCGAACAAATTAAGCTTTTGAGACAAACTGGTAATTTACCTTGGTATCAAAGCATTGATCTTGATTTTGAACCTAGGAGGATTTGGACCTACACATGAGGAGTATTAGAATAATGGTTATATAATTAAATTCGTCATTTTATAACCGCTTAAGCTTTTGGAAAATTGGTTAATTTATCAAGACATTCCACCATGCTTGCTTCTCATGAGTCGAACACTAAATATCCCTTGGCACCATTTCACTATAAAGACTGGTGTATACTGTATACTTTCTTGAAGTTGATATCATAAAAATAATTTGAGTTATGAATTGGTTTGAGCTTAATATTAGTTATGATAAAGCAGACGATGGCTTCCATTTTAACACATAATAGCCTGAAGGTAGCTGCTATTGGTATCTGTAATATTACCATTATAGTGTAAAAAGATAAAAGAAGTTAAACATGTTCATGATTGCAATCCTCATCTGGATGCTTCAAATTTTTTTGTCACACATTCATGTTCATTATAAAAAAAAAATGTTTGCCTTCTCTGTATAGTCATAACTATGCCAATGATTTTTGTGGCAAGAAACATTGCCATCAATTTTGATTGGTCTCATGAATGGATATCAGATTTCTTGGCTTAACCTTACCTTTTAATGTTTCTTACAAGAAAATAAGGAAGAGGGGAAAATGCAATCTCTGCTTATTTGTTTTCTTTGAAATTATTATATTTACATGCAGGGATATTTTGGTTTAACCAATTTCTCCATTCACTAATACTGAACAAATGAATTTATATTCTTCAGGGAAATTGTACAAGGAACTTGTTGGAAGTGCATACTATGTGGCCCCAGAGGTATTGAAGAGAAAGTATGGGAAGGAGATAGATGTGTGGAGCGCTGGAGTCATTTTATACATCCTTCTAAGTGGGGTGCCTCCTTTTTGGGGAGGTCGGTAAATGTTTGCTTACATTTCAGTTGGTATTGTTTATTTTTGGGTAATTAATGTAAGTTTATTACCAAAGAAGTTTTAATTCAATAAAGCTCAAAATATGCAGGGGTCCTAAACTCCAAAGTACACAAAGAAAATAGATTTTTCTAGCCAACAATAGCACACTTGCATCCGAAGAGACCCAATACTAGCATTAAATCCTAGGTCTAAGAATGACTTTCACAATTGCCAAAAGCTAATTAGTATCTCTTTGGATTTCCAACGAAGACGTCCAAGGTTCAAATCCCTCCTCCCCCATTATAATTATTGAATTTATCCCAAAAAAAGAAGAAGCAAAGAATGACTTTCACAACCAAAGAGCCTAGGTTATCAAGCAATAGCTATGTGAGATCCTGAAATTTATCCCCCTCTTATGGTATTTGCACTAGAGGGAAACTTGGAAGTTGTGTGACTAGACCTCCTTGGTGAAAATAAGGAATGACTAATTTTCATCATTGTCTTCTATTGATGAATCTTCTCATCTAACTTCCTTCTATTCTCCTCTCCCGAGGATTTTTCTTTAACATATTGGTTGCTTATAGAAGTAAGATCCACAATATTATCCAATTTCCTTGTTTCTTCATGGTTAATTGGAATTCATGTCAAAAGGATCTCATACATATACCACGTTAAAATATTTCCTCTGATTTACTGAAAATACTTTTTTGACATTTCAATTAGTATTGCAATTGGTTGTTGTTGTTGCAACTAATATTGCACCCAAAAAAAAAAAAAAAAATTACCACTTAGGATCCTGGAGACATTTGACCAACAACTAGGGGTGGAGCCACATACACTTGAATGGGGACGATTGTCCCCAATGAAACTTTTTAAAAATTAAGGGTTGGTTCAAGATTTTAGAAGAGTTTTGGGTACTTGTCTATTATCCCCACTAAAATAAGGTATCAAGTTATAATTTTTTTAAAAAAAGTAAATGATGTTGCAATAATCAGAGACTCCTCTAGTTTCCGTTACACTGTTTTCTCATTCAATCAGACCATTTGAACAAGTTCATTTTATTTCAATTGAGTCAATTGCTTGGTTTTTATATGCAATAGGGGTGGCTTGTGGTTTAGAATTTACATTCCATAGTTTTAATATATTAAAATTATTGTGTTTAGTATGATAAAGTGAAATTGATTCATGAGAATTTTTACTATGCTGTAATTTTTTAATTATATTAATTTGTTGGCTGAAAATGCATTAGATTAGATTGTAAATTTCATATTTTAGTTGAGTTAACTTTACAACATTACACTTACCGAAAAAAAAAATTGCAACATTACTCTATTAGGCTTCAAAATATTTTTAAAAAGCTCGTTAGGACAATTATAAAGTATTATTTGTTTGTTTAAAAATGATATTTGAAAACAATTACTTTGTTACTTGCCGGTAATCCATCTTGTAATTTCAGTTTCTTGAGTTGTCTTTTGGTTTACAAAGAGATACATGTTACCAGTCCAAAAACTGATATCTTGCTGTCAGAACATGTATTTTGTTCTGATTTTATTTCTACAATTGACGTGTGAATTAAAATTTTTTTTCAGAAACTGAGAAAACCATATTTGAAGCAATCTTAGAAGGCAAACTTGACTTGCAAAGCTCACCATGGCCCTCTATATCTGCTGGTGCAAAGGATCTCATCAAACAAATGCTAGATAGGAACCCTACAAAACGAATTACCGCAGCTGACGCTCTTGGTTAGTATATAATTCTTTGTGAACAGTTCAATAGGCTTACTGCTTTTGAATGAGTTCCAATCAAATTAAGCCTAAAATACCGAGGCTCTTGGATCAGTCCCACACAAATCTATGGCTTATATAAGATGTTTTGGTTCAACGAAACAATTTAAGATGCTCACTGTATTGCACCTTCTTTTTTTTTCCTTCTTTTTTTTCATTTCCCCATTTGGAGCTGTAGAACATTATTTCACAGAGAACTAAACTAGCTAACCATTAATATCATTTGCATTATGCATATAAACCAGGACATCCATGGTTGAAGGAAGATGGTGACGCATCTGACAGACCTATTAGTAGTGCCGTTCTAATTAGGATGAAGCAATTTAGAGCAATGAATAAGATGAAAAAACTCGCTCTGAAGGTATGATTTGACACTATCTCTTATAGGTTTTTAAGTTATTCAGAACTTGATATTCAAATTGTTACATGATTGAGTTGTTATGTGTTGAAACGGTGTCCAGAATGATAGCAAGTATCTAGTCTTATGCATTATTATATGTCCCAAGGAAACAAACTAACTCAATTTCACTAACGTAGCATTTGGAAATAGAAATGCGGCCTTTAAAATGGAATCATCAAAGGATTACTCATGAAAACTGATACTGGAGTGGAAAATTGATTATGTAATTTTTTTCAATTCAGAAAATGATCTAATACATAATCTTTTGTAGACTACTTATAAAAAATAAAATAAAAAACTTTTGTAGAGTAGTATTGAATGTTTTGAAAAATAGAATGAGCTCCATTCTAGTGCCATGTGAAACATTGAATGTTTTCATTTCCATGGGACTTCTTTCTGCTTCCTTGTAACAGTTAAATCTGTGTGTATTGATTTTATAGATCTGTTAAGTGTTTATAACTAGGAAAGGCAATCAGATTTCATCTAAAAATAAAATATATTTGAATGTTTCTTTCCTTGTGCAGGATACACTGATATAGAGTAAACAACAATTGTCTAGTCCAGTTTCTTAAAAAAATTTAGTATCCTGGTTAGGCCCATGGTCTTTGTACAAGTGCTTTACCGATAAGTTCTTGATTTTCTTCACAAGAACCTATGGTTAGACAAAGTAACACTGATTGATTGATTGATTGCCTTAATTTTCTTTTTGGCCTTTTTTCTTACTCGTTTTCCTAGTAACTGAAATTTGATTTTGGGAAGGTAATAGCAGAGAACCTTTCAGAAGAAGACATAAAAGGTCTGAAACAGATGTTCAACAACATGGATACTGACAAAAGCGGTACAATCACACTTGAAGAACTCAAAATTGGATTGACTAGGCTAGGATCTAGGCTTTCTGAAACAGAAATTAAGCAGTTGATGGATGCTGTAAGTACTATAGTGCTATCCTGTTCTCCTTTTATCAGTTTGCTGATTTGGGGAGAGGGGGGGCTGGGTGGGGGGACTATTCATTGTGATTTTTAACAAAATTGTTTAACTCATAGACTTCTTCAAGAAATAAGTTCAAGTATTTACATCATTTCCCTTTGGCTTGCCTAATGAGAGAGTTCAACCTTTATATTTTCTTCTGCCAGGCTGATGTTGACAAGAATGGGACTATTGATTATTCAGAATTCATTACTGCTACTATGCATCGCCATAAACTCGAGAGGGAAGAGCACTTGCATAAGGCATTCAAGTACTTTGACCAGGATGACAGCGGGTTAGTATGCTGATTTTTTTTTTTTTTTTTTTTTTTTTTTTTTTTTGGGGGCCAAGTATAAACAAGGGGATTCAACCTCTAAAACTAAACTACGCAAAAGGGAATGGATGCCATTGGGCCATATGACTATTGGCTAGTATGCTGATTCTTTGAATAATGCACTTACCNACAGGTTTATGTTGCATCCACTTGCTATTGCAACTAAGAAAAACCTCTCTTTTCTTGTAGGTTAATGCTTTTGAAACCCAGAAAGCCATATTTGAGCAATCTTAGGAGGCAAACTTGACTTGCAAAGCTCACCATGGCCTCTATATCTGCTGTGCAAAGGATCTCATCAAACAATGCTAGATAGAACCCTACAAACGAATTACGCAGCTGACGCTCTTGGTTAGTATATAATTTTTGTGAAAGTTCAATAGGCTTACTGCTTTTGAATGAGTTCCATCATTAACCTAAAATACGAGGCTCTTGGATAGTCCCACCAAATCTATGGCTTATATAAGATGTTTTGGTTCAACGAAACAATTTAAGATGCTCACTGTATTGCACCCTCTTTTTTTTTTTTTTTTTTTTTTTTCATTTCCCATTTGGAGCTGTAGAACATTATTCACAGAGAACTAAACTAGCTAACCATTAATATCATTTGCATTATGCATATAAACCAGACATCCATGGTTGAAGGAAGATGTGACGCATCTGACAGACCTATAATAGTGCCGTTCTAATTAGGATGAAGCAATTTAGAACAATGATAAGATGAAAAAACTCGCTCTGAAGGTATGATTTGAACACATCTATAGGTTTTTAAGTTATTCAGAACTTGATATTCAAATTGTTACATGATTGAGTTGTTATGTGTTGAAGATGTCCAGAATGATTGCAAGTATTTAGTTTATGCATTATTATATGTCCCAAGGAAACAACTAACTCATTTCACTAACGTAGCATTGGAATAGAAATGGGCCTTTAAAATGGAATCATCAAAGGGTTACTCATGAAAACTGATACTGAGAGGAAAATTGATTAGTAATTTTTTAATTCGAAAATGATCTAATACATAATCTATTTGTAGACTAGTATCGAATGTTTTGAAAAATAGAATGAGGTAGGGGGAAATTTGGCATTGAGCAATATTTTAGCAACTATTTAGTTAGGAGTTTAGCTTACCTCCAGTACTGGGGTAATGGGTCTCTTCTTCTTTTTTCTTTGTGGAGGGACGAATCTCTCCCTTAGAAGGTATTGTCTGTTTTGGGTGATCACACACATGATGGTACACCTTCATTTAGGCCTAGCGCTTATAAGTCGAAGGTGGGAGGCGTCTCTCCCCAATATGGGATTGAGCAAATCAGTGAGGGTCTTCACCCAAAGCGGACAATATCTTCTAAGGGAGAGGTTTGTCCCTCCACAAAAATAATAAGAAATATATGGAAAATAATATGAGAAGAAAAAACAGTAATATATATATATATATATATATAGTACTAAACACCAAATTATCCAAGTCATATTATATTATGTAATAAAATAACATTATATTCATATACACTATTTTTATAATACAATAAGATAATATCTATGAAATCAAAGAGAAGAAAAAAGATAACAACTAAAAAACACAACTTAATCACATCAACCCAAAGTAATGTTCCAAATAATACAAAAATTCATCAACCTAAAGTAGTGATGCAAGATATATTTAAAAAAAAAAAAATCCTACAAAAAATGAAAAACAAAATTTTAAGAAAGAGAAAGAAAGAGAAATAACTTTTTGTGAGTGGGAAAACTATGTATAGAATTAGAAAGAGAATTGTAAATTTATAGTAAGAAGAGAGGAATAAGAAAAGCCAAAAAAAAAAAAAAGGAAGATAAAGGGTTAGAGAAAAGTGATATCAAAGTAGACAGTAGTGGGGGAGATGAGAAGGTAAAAGAGATAGGAAAAGTTGGAGAAATGATAACAATAAGTTGGAAAATTAATAAAGAAAAAAAAATTTTAAAAGAGAGAATATTGGAAATGCGTGGTTGATATGACTGTTGATGTGGCTCAACAGGAACGTAGTAAAAATAAATGCTACGCTTCAGTTTTTATATATATAATAATAATAATAATAATATATATATATATATATAATAGATTAGAGTTTATAATTAGGAAAGGCAATTAGAATTCAGAATTCATTTAAATATATATATATATATATATATATGAGAATGTTTCTTTCCTTACACAAGATACATAGTCATAGGAGTGTTCATGATGTGGTACAGTTCTGGGCATTTTTAGCACCGCACTTTGTGGTGCAGTTTAGCCAAAAACATAACCACATCGCACCTCATTTTTGCGGTCACATGTGCGGTGCGGTGTATAAGATGAGGTTTGAAGCCGGTATATTTTTCAAATTTTGGGTTTTTCCTAGCAAGCCCAAAACTTATTTTTCTTTTTGTTTTGGGCCAAGTTTTAAACTATTGAGTTAGTTTTTCTTTATTTTGGACTGACTTTCCTAATCAACACTTGCTAGAGTTATTAAACTTTTTTTTTTTGAAAACTAGGGTTATTAAACTATTAATAATATATTTAATATTAAAAAAAATATATATATATATATATTAATATATAGAGAGGGTGTGGTGCGGTACATTGTTACTTGCGGTATGCAGTAGTTATGTCATTTTGTGGGCGGTTTTAGTGCGGTTTTTGCGGTTTGGTGAACACCCTTGTAACACAAATATAGAGTAAACAATAATTGTCTAGTCCTACCACAGCAAACTTTTAGTATAATAGTCAATCCACAAGTATAAATGTTTGTGGAGTGTGGGAGGACAAGGATCATGATTCAAGTATCCAGGAGAAAATTTCACATACATATATATTTAGATTAGGCTATAGTAGAATTTCAATCTTGTAAAAAAAAAAAAAGCAATTGCCTAGTCCAGTTTCTTAAAAAAATTTAGTATCCTGATTAGGCCCGTGGACTTTGTGCAAGTTCTTTACCGATAGGTTCTTTGATTTTCTTCGCAAGAACCGATGATTAATTGATTGCCCTTAATTTTCTTTTAGGCTTTTTCTCTTACTCGTTTTCCTAGTAACTGAAATTTGATTTTTGTTTGATTTTTGGAAGGTAATAGCAGAGAACCTTTTAGAAGAAGAAGAAATAAAAGGTCTGAAACAGATGTTCAACAACATGGACACTGACAAAAGCGGTACAATCACACTTGAAGAACTCAAAATTGGATTGACCAGGCTAGGATCTAAGCTTACTGAAACAGAAATTAAGCAGTTGATGGATGCTGTAAGTACTGTAGTATTTACATCATTTCCCTTTGGCTTGCAAAATTGTTTAACCCATAGACTTCTTCAAGAAATAAGCTCAAGTATTTACATCATTTCCCTTTGGCTTGCCTAATGAGAGAGTTCAACCTTTATATTTTCTTCTGCCAGGCTGATGTTGACAAGAATGGGACTATTGATTATTCTGAATTCATTACTGCTACCATGCATCGCCATAAACTCGAGAGGGAAGAGCACTTGTACAAGGCATTCAAGTACTTTGACCAGGATGACAGCGGGTTAGTATGCTGATTTTTTTTTTTTTTTTTTTTTAATTTTTTGGGCCATATGACTATTGGCTAGGATGCTGATTCTTTGAATAATGCATTTACCTTATAAATAATGCTTAAACCTTTTGCCCAAATCTGATTTTAGCGTTCCCCAGAATCAGAATTACCTTTAAGGTTAGACAATTTCCAAAAATCCATGGGGACTGAACAAAATTTTCAAAATCAGATCTTCATTTTTACATAATTCAAGTGTGATATATATATGTGTGTGTGTGTGTATATTTTAAGTGCTAGAAGTTATTGAACACTCACTTATGACATTTTCCTATGCACTGGTGTAAATTTCACCAGATTTATCACTAGAGAAGAACTACGAAAAGCTATGACTCAATACGGAATGGGGGATGAAGCTACTATCGATGAAGTAATTGAAGATGTTGATACTGATAAAGTAATTATCTTGACTTGAATCCTAATCCTCTATTTTTTTTTTCTCTTCCCCTTAATTTCTTTTTGTTGTGTTCTTTTCATGAGTCATTCTAATTATTATTCGATTATGTAGGACGGGAGAATCAATTATGATGAGTTTGTAGCGATGATGAGAAAGCCAGAGGGGGAACAACAGATTTTGGTGGGAAACAGAGATTAAGCTAATTACTTATCCTATGTACAAAGTTAAAACCTCCAATGTTCTATGTTGCTTGCCTCAGCAAGAAGATCAATCTCTATCTCCAGTGTCCACTCTTGTGTATCAATATCTATGCCATTCCCAATGTTAATAAGCTCATCAGACCAATGTTGTAATAATTCATAATAAAAAATAAAATAAAAAACCACTAATAATAACCTGTTCAAAATGGAATATCTATTATCTTCCAAAATTTGCTTTCCCATGTATCAAATTATCAACAGAACATCATTCTTTTTTTTTTTCTTTTTGTCCTTTCTATGGGTTTTAGCATTTAAAAAACTTGTGTGTGTTCGGGTCTTGCAGGGCCTGTTTGGTAAGAGATTTTTAATAACGTTGTTTAAGTGTTGTGAAAATATTTGTGAGTGAAAAAGTGATGTAAAAATACGTATTGTGTTGTTTAAACAACAAAAACTATTATACAAACAGCACGGCACATAATTTGACGAAGAAGTAATAAGGAAACTCGAATGTGAAAGCAAATTTGGCATAATTTGACGAAGAAGCCTAAAGTAATTGACTTCACATGAAATAAAAGGCAATAATTGATGAAAGAAATAGAATCCTACATGCTTCACTGAGACAACAACTACTGTCTTATTAGGATTACGGTCATTCTAGATTTTTATATTTGTTTTGAAATTTGAAAGACAAGGATGACAAAATGTCTGGATTTTGGATCCGGTGCAATTTACCACTTGATTGAGAGATGTAAAAGTTAAAATAGTAAAAAAGGTTTAAAAAAATTATCATCTTAATTTTTATCTCTCACAATCAATAATAAAGAATTAAAATTTAATCTTTTTTTTTTTTTTAACAAATTGTATTGTATGATCTTCTCAAAAAAATTAAAGTAAAATTGTACGGGCTGAATTTAAACCCAAAATGTCTTGCCCCGTCCTGGATTACACTATACGAGTTTTTTCACCCTAAAACATGGTTATAAGAACCATGTTGGAGTTGTGGTTGAATAGTCAAACCATCTGTATGAAAAAAATTACTGAATTTGTTAAATAAAATAAAAAAGAGAGATTAAATTTTAAAATAAAATTATTGAATTGTATAATTTTATTTAAACCGTCTGATTTTTGTAACTATACTTTTCTTTAATTCTATACTTTTATTTATGGGTTTTTAAGTCTTTTGCTTTTTATATTGAAATATATAGTCAAAAGATTAAGTGTCCTACTATTAAGTCATTTATATATATAAACACACATTAAATTCTATATTTAAAATTCATTTTCTGAACAATAATATGCTATTAATTTCTATTGGTTATATTTACATACTTATGTTTAAATTCAATAGTTGGTGCATCCTAGATGTATTGGCACTTAAAAAAAAAAAAAAAATTGATTGGCCACGTATTGTAGAGGTATCAGGTATGATACCGGTACAATATGTACTGGAATTTAGGAATTAGGACCAATTGGGAAGGCTAAATAAAAAGATTCAACCAAAAAAAAAAAAAGCTTTGAAATGCCACTCAACGGGAAATAGTGAATGTCACTCAATGACCATTTTACCCTTAAAAATGTACCAATCTCTGGTTGCAAAAATTGTGTGTCTACAACATTAACTCCCATCTTTTTAGCTAGCTCTTGAACACTACTTTCTAGTCCTCTCAACGTTGTTCTATCATCTTTGTTACCTTTGGTGATGTTGGGGTCCGCCAAAGGTGTTTATGCTTCTAGCGTTTATTCAGGGCGGGCTGAATGGTAGAGTAATAGATGTGGTCACCTAAGACTCCAAGTAAAAAAAAAAAAGACTCTCAAATTTTAACCAATAGGGTTATATATAATCAATAGATAAAATAATTTTTTTTTATTAAATGAAAAACAAACAAAAAAGTGAGAAAAATGTTAAGTCTATAATATTTTTCATAACACTTTTACAACAAATGTTAAGTGGCAGATTGTTATAGCCTATTATTGATGACAAAAAAATAATTATAGTGGTGTTTTCAAATAAAAAACAAGAAGCAACTTAAAACTTAGGATTTGTTGTGAAAAATCTTGTAAATGTTGCATTTTTAAAAAATAAAATAATAATAAGAGATGAATTAGCAAATTTTTATTAGTTTTCATCTAATGCTGCCATTAACACTACTCTTTTATTTACCACCATCAATTGGTCACATTAACAAGTGTGAAAAGTTCTGTTAAATTTTTTGTCTATAAAATTTCTATTAAAAAAAAAAATTCTACGTAGTTCATGTTAATTAGTAGTAATTTTGCATCTAAAACAATATAATCAATCTTCGCCTTAGGCTCCTAAATGCATCAAGCCGCCCTTGCATTTATTAACTGTGTTTGAACTAGTAACCTTTTATCTATAAGAAGTGATGATGTGAGCCAATTAATGATGATCCAATGGTTAAATAGTTTGACCTGCTAATGATCTAATGGTTAAGCGGCCAACCTAGCAATGGAATACCTACAAAACATAAAGATCAACTTTGGTCACATTAGCCTAAGCTCCCCTAATGCTTAAGTTTATTGGTGACCTTACTAGAGAGAGCACTATTTCTTAATACAAAAGTTTCTTATACCTATCTCTGATCGAGAGATTCTAAATTCAGGGGCTTGCTTGTGACGTATTTTGCTATTTAATCGTAGTCATTACCTAGTAGGTTGTGGCCTTAATAGCCTCTAATGTGACCATCATGGATGAGATTGGGGGAGCTGCCCTTGTTGTGGGCCAGATTCTAGGCTTACAATCTTCACGTTTTCTTTTCTAGGCACAAATTCATCAATGGTGATGAGGTGGTCATACTCATCCCTTGGGTTGTGCTTGGAGCCCAAGTCTACCTAGATGTTGAATTATTACTTCATTCAAATTCATCAATGGTGGTGAGGTGGTCATACTCATCCCTTGGGTTGTGCTTGGAGCCCAAGTCTACCTAGATGTTGAATTATTACTTCATTCAAAGGTCATTAAATTGCCTAAATGGTGAGGATGACTGAGCTATACAGTCCTATATCTCGAAGTTGTAAGGTAATCCATATCATGTATGGTCGTCCAGACTACTGTATCGTGTTGAACAATCTCTTCCACATTAGGTTTAATGCAACGTGCTATTGCTATATAATTAACTGGACAAAATTGGTCTTTGCCACTTTCTATCAAAATATCCAACATTTTGTGCCTCTTTTGAAACTAATTAGGGAAATACCCTTCTTTTGAAACTCGATTTTCTCAAAATCAAGTTTAAAAATAATTAAAAAAAAAAATTATGGAGCCCTATAGTGGCGTTTTAAGGAGCCTATAGTGACGCTTTAAGGGCCTATAGTGACGCTTTAAGGGCCTATAGTGACGCTTTAAGGACTTATAGTGGCATTTTGTAACTCGAGTTCTATGAAATCGAGTTATAGGCAAATTTTTTTTTTTTTTTTTTATCTATAACTCGACTTCATGGAGCTCAATTTAGAAAACGCCACTATAGGTCCTTAAAACACCACTATAGGACTTAACTTAATTTTGAAAAAATCGAGTTACAAAAAAAATGTATTTCTCTAATTAGTTTAAAAAGATGGGCAAAATGCTAGATATTTTGATAGAAAGGGGCAAAGGCCAATTTTGTCCATAATTAACTTGAACTTGTTTTAATTTATTATTTCATTATTAAAGTAAATTGCAAATTTAACCCTTTAAATTTGAGATCATTTTGAGTTTGCCCCCTAAAGTTTAAAATTTGTGATTTAGACCTCTAACATTATATAATCTTATGATTGAGACCTCTAAGAACCTAAGGCTCTAACGTTATATAATCTTATTATTAAAAAAAAAAAAAACAATTTTTTTTAATAATACTCACTATAATCTTTATCAACTGTACTCACTACAAAAGATAAATTTGCCCCTATATCTTTTGACTCTTTGGAGGCAGAAAGTGTAGTAGTACCGAAAATGCTGCCACAATAGGTTGTGTGATGAGGATGATGAGGAGAGATATTGCTTCTTTCGTTGTCCTCCTCATCCTTAAAGTAGGGTAGGATAGCCATGGAAATTTTTGGCAATGGAAAGGAGGCTTTCTTTCTTTCTTTCTCTCAAGGCATGCCTCCAAGGCACGCAAATGGCGAATATAGACTCATATATATAGTCCCCACTCCTTGACCGTTGTATAAAAGGCTTTCCGATCCGCATTTGTGTAGAACAAGTTGTTGTCCAATTGGGACCACGCAAGCAGCCATGATCTGATGATCACATGATAAAATCTGCATAGAGTTGCTGTATTGAACTTTTAGTCACAAAAGTGCATGCATGTGTGAATGTGTTCTCTCAAGGGGAGAAAAGAACAAAGTTGGTGTTAAATTAATAAGAGAATAGAGGAGATTATTCGATTCACTCCCTCTGTTGAGTGCTGTTTGATCTTAGAATCCGATGAACACCACAAATAATATAGATATACTGTTAGTCTTTTGCTATCAATTTTTTTTTTTTTTTTTTTCCTTTTAGAGATGGGTCCTTTAATATACTTGTGGGGCCTGATAATCTGACAACCCCGGCCTATCTTATATCCGGCCCAAGGCCCATGCTGAGGATTAAGGAATGTCCGAGAAGGAACACAGGTAGCCCAAGCTACCAGGAAACATCGTCAAGGATGATGTCGTCCTTGGCCAGCCGAGACCGTTGGGAGAAGAAGTAATCAGCCACCAGGAACAGCCTTCCTAAGCATCCAAAGAGAAAGGGCAAGTGCAACATGTCAGCCATGGAAGCGTGGAGGAGGAGCAAGTCCAAGACAAATTGTCACCTCCACATTAAATGACCACAACTAATGTTATGACCGCATTAATGAGGAGATGACCCCTGAACAACGCTGCCTTAGTTGCCGCAACCCACAGGAAGGATGAAAAGGCGGTTGATGGGGCAAGCACTCAAATAGCGGCCTAGTTGATCAACAAATGTAGGGCTAGGATTAGTTGAGGGAGGATATATAATGTAAAGAATCCCTCTAGATAAGGGGGGGGGGGGAGGGAAAAGGAGATGCTAGTAACTGGTATTCTCCCAGAATGGAAAATATCAAAATGGATGCAACAAAATTGAAGAACAACATAGAGAAATGGCTTGCTTAAAGTTAGCACCTAGCAAGGGAGAACAACCTACGAGTTAGCACCAGAACATAACAAAAATTTCAAGAGAATTTTTTTAATCAATCAAACTTGTCTACATAAGAGTACAATCACACATGTATGTAGACTACTAAAACTAAATCCTAATTCTAGTTGATGGAGGAAAGTCAATTGTTAAATTCCAAAAATAACCTTGACTCTTAAAAGTACAGCTGACTCTTTCTTTTCAACCTAGTAGTTTAGTTCACATCAAGTTTTGTTTTTTATGCAGATATGGTCAAGAATAAAGGTTTCTTACCATCTGGGCGTTCAGAAATATCAATCCAGAGAAATCAAATCAAGGACATTATATACTCTTTACTTCCTGCATGCCAGGATCCCGACCCTGCTACCAATATTCCATTTAAAGCAGATGCAATAATTGCCAATCCCCCAGCATATGGTTAGCTTTCATCACTTGTTTTAATTCTCCATGTGTTATGAAATCAAGATTTTTAAAAAAGTGGCAATTTGTCATTTCAAAAAAAGAAGAAAAAGTGGTTGTTTATTAATCTAGTTTCTTGATTAGTAAGTTATATGGACATTCAGTGGGTTTATAACCCACAATCTTAACAGTAAATTTTTTCCCACAGTTTCAGTTCATCAGCTGTCTTCATTTTTGTACATGACTTGAAGTCATTCAATTGACTGTTAATTTGTACAAATACTTGTTCAGGACACACTCATGTTGCTGAGGCGCTAAAAGTACCACTTCATATATTTTTCACGATGCCATGGACGTAAGCCTTGTTTGTTTGGAACTTTTTTTTTTTTTTTTTTGATAGGTAAGAAAAAGTATATTCAAAAAACTGTTAGATGCAAAATAGCACCAGCAAATCAAAAGTACAAAAACGATAAAAAAGCAAAAACATAAAAAGCATTAATTACAGAGAAGAAGAGAACTAAGGAATAAAGGAATAGAATCACTGGATGTGAGTCCCCAAGCCCTAACCCAATCAAAAAGGGAACCAGAAAAAAGAGCAAGAAGTGGTACTTCAGATCTATCCAAATCCTCAAATGTCCGCTGATTGCGTTTCCTCCAAATACACTACATCAAACATAGCGGAACTAGGTTCCAAACGTAAGATGAATGCTTCCCCACCAATTCCACCAACTAAATAGACAATCTTGCACTGTACATGAGGGAACTCATGAAATCCCAAAAATCCTAAAGACAAAACACCACAGCCGATAAGCCTTTCCATATTGTAACAACAAATGATCCACTGTCTCACCGCAACAACGACACATAATGCACCAGTCAACGAAATCAAAGCCCCTAAGTCTCAAGATATCTCCCGTGAGGATCTTATCCCATGCAGCTGTCCAAACAAAGAAAGAGACACACTGGGGTGCCTTAACTTTCCAAATACCTTTCCAAAGAAAAGCAATGGAAGAAGAGCCATGTAACTTATTATAATATGAGTGGATAGTAAAATCCTCATTTTTTGTCAACTTCCATCTCAAACGATCATCATCAGTCACGGAAGGTAAATTGGATGCCAAGAATCGAAAGAAATCATCCACCACATCTACCTCCCAATCATTATGACCCCGAATGAAATGAACATCTTAAGTTCTCCTATCCCCTGCTCCTTGACATATCAGAGATGATTCTATGGATGCCTTTTTGTTTGCAGCAAAATTGTACAAGACTGGAAAAGCCAAATGGAGAGGAAGATCTCCACATCATCTGTCTGTCCATAATTTCACTCTATCCCCCACCCCGACCTTATATTGGACATTTTTGTTAAAAACTTCCCAACCCATCCGGATACTTCTCCACAAACCACACCCATGAACACCCTTTCCTAACTTAGAGGTCTCCCCCCTGCCCGCCGCCCCAATTCTTCCCCAAATTTCAAAGCTACCACCCTCCTCCAAAGCCTATTTTCCTCGATCCCAAAACGCCAAAGCCACTTTCCCAGCAAGGCTTTATTGAAAGTGGTCAATTTCCTAATACCCAAACCACCATTAGCAATAGGCATACACACCTTATCCCAACCCAATAAATGTCTTAGAGTCACCCCACAGGAAGTCCCTTTAAAGCTTCTCAATTTTGTTTGCCACATGTATAGGAATGGTGAACAAAGATAAAAAATAGGTGAGAAGACTAGAAAGCGTACTTTTAAGCAGTGTCAACCTACCACCTTTTGATAAATACAACTTCTTCCATCCTGCTAACTTTCGTTCAATATTCCCCAAAATAAGGTTCCAAGTAGAAGGGGACTTATGGGGCACCCCCAACGATGTACCATACAACCCAAAATCTCTGCTAAAGCTTGTACATTATTTACCTCTCCTATAGGAACTATCTCACTTTTAGCTATGTTAGCCTTCAAATCAGTCACAACTTGAAAACATAGTAGCAGCAATCGAACATGAAGGACTTGCTCCACCTCTACATCACAAAACAAAATAGTATCATCCGCAAACAGTAAATGGGAAACACACTCCCCTCTACCCCTCCTGCCATCCACCCTAAAGCCACTAAGTAAACCTGCCCCCTCCATTCTCTTCACCATCTTACTAAACACTTCCATCATAACTAAAAATAACAAGGAAGACAACGGATCTCCTTATCTCAAACCTCTAGAACTACCAAAGAAGTCAGCTAGAGACCCATTGACCAATATAGAGAATTGCATTGTAGAGATACAGGTTTGAATCCAGCTACACCATTTCTCCCCAAAGCCCATTTTCTTCAACAATTTTAGAAGCACCTCCCAATTCACATTGTCATAAGCTTTCTCAATATCTAACTTACAAATCACCCCCGGAATCTTTCTCTTCACTCTGCTATCAACACACTCATTGGCAATGAGAATTGAATCAAGGATTTGCCTACCTCCCACAAAACTATTTTGAGATTCAGAAATCATTTGATCTAACACCATTTTCAATCTATTTGACAAAACCTTGGCCAAGATTTTATAAATACTCCCCACCAAACTAATAGGTTTGAAATCACGGATGTTAGAGGCATCATTCTTCTTAGGAAACAAAGCTATAAAGGTAGCATTAAGAGATTTCTCAAACTTATAGTGCTGATGGAAATCCTCAAAGACTGCCAAAACGTCTCTTTCTACAACCCTCTAGCAATGATGGAAAAAGGTCATAGAAAAGCCATCTGGACCTGGGGCTTTATCCCCTTCCATATCTCTGACCAGTGATAGAATCTCATGTTTCTCAAACCTTCTCTCCAACTAGCCCCTTTCCAACTCCCCTATTTGGTCAAATTCCAGTCCATCCATAAAAGGTTTCCACTTCTCAGACTCTTGATATAGAGTTTTATAGAATTGAACCACCTAAGCAGCAACTTCTGCTCTGTCCTCATAAATTAGCCTATCCACTTCTAAGAAACTTAGATGGTTATACCTTTTATGAGAATTAGCCATCTTGTGAAAGAATTTAGTGTTATTATCTACCTCCTTAATGCACAACATCCTCGATTTTTGACTCCATGAGATCTCCTCAGAGAGAAAGAAGAAGCTTTACTTGCGATCTCGCTTCATTTCTCTCATCTCTCTCCATCTCAGTGAGTCTAAGAACCCTTTCCTTAGCATCTAAAACCTCTAAAGTCCCCAATAATTCTTTCTTCCATTGCCCAACATTGCCAAACTCTTGGCGATTCCACTGAATAATGTCTTCTTTCAAAACTTTCAATTTTTTAGCAAACGCATAACTAGGTGTACCCGAAAAAGAATGGCGATTCCACCATGAATCAACCCTATCAACAAACCCATCCGTCTTCAACCACATATTCTTAAACTGGAAAGGACTTTTCCCCCTCGCCATACCCCCCCGCCTCCAAAAGAATTGGAAAATGATCTGAAACAGTTCGTGGAAGAATCCGTTGGATCACATCTGGAAAGTGTTGCTCCTAGTCATGTGACAATAGTGCCCTATCAATTCTAGACATAGAGGGTTGGTTAGTACCATTAGACCAAATATAACTCCCTCCCTCCAATGGCAGATCTATCAAGTTTAAATTTTCAATAAATTCAGAAAATTTTTCCATAGCTGGAGTAAGCCGAGATCCACCCCTCCGTTCACTAGGAAAACGAACAACATTAAAATCCCCAAAACAATACTAGGGAACATTCCAATACTGCTGAATACCAACCAACTCATCCCACAAATCACCCCTCAAATTATTATCATTTGGGTCATACACCCTTGAACATGCCCAAATAAAACCATCCACCACACCTTTCCATTGAACCGACACCGAAAACAAGCCCACCAGAACTTCCAACTTTTCTAAAACCCTCCTATCCCACATAATCAAGACCCCACCAGCCGTTTAATCAGCATCTAAAGCCACCCAATCCGCATACAGACAGCCCCATATACTGCAAACCAGCTGTCTATCTATGCCAGCCAGCTTTGTTTCTTGAAGGCATACAATATTACACTTTCACTCATGTAACAAATTTCTCACTACTAGACGCTTCTGGGGGGTCATTCAAACCTCGAACATTCCATGAAATCATCTTTAGCTTCATAAAGACTTTTAAGGCCCCACAAGTGACTCTACCTCACTACCAACACACTATCTCCTATCATAGTTAACTGTTGAGATTAGATTCCTCAACTCTCTTTTCCCTTTACCCATGGAGGATGCTACTTTTTGGTTAGCAGCAGCTTTCTTCCACTGCTGGTTAATAGCTGCCATCTCCTTTTCTAGCCTTTGAAGATAAGCAATACACAACTTTTCATGACGATTCGCAGAAAGCCCAATCACTTTACTAAAGCCTGGGATTCTATTCTTCATCCAACTAGAGACATCCAGTGTATTTCCAATATTCAACACCTTAGAATCATTGTGTATTTCCATCGTCAAAGCCAGCCTCGGAGGGGTAACTAGTTTATCCCTGATAAAGTGTTTCATCTTATGCTTTTTTTTTTCCAATATTCCTTTGAGAAACATGATTAAAAAATTGTTATTCTCTTGCATTTTTTTATTTGTTTATGTGAACTTATCACACACACACCAACTTAAATTGGGAATATTCCTATGAATTGCACGATGATATTTGATTGCTCTTTTTCTTTAATTATTTTTTTTCAGGCCTACTAGTGAATTCCCCCACCCTCTATCTCGTGTTAGGCAACAAATTGGATATAGAGTGAGTATCTTTTAGTACTTTTCTTAATCCTCATTGCTTTAGATTTATCTTGAACCAATGCTTCACTGGTTTTGTATATTTTATAAATCAAGTTACACTTCTTTTTGCAGCTTTCTTATCAAATTGTTGATGCATTAATTTGGCTTGGAATACGAGACATGATTAATGAGTTTAGGAAGAAAAAGCTAAAGTTAAGACCAGTTACATATCTCAGCGGATCCTATAGCTCTCCTCCTGATATACCCTATGGATACATATGGAGTCCTCATCTAGTTCCCAAACCGAAAGGTGATATGTTCAACATTTCCATTACACTTCTAGTCTCTAGTTGACTGTTATATTGTGTGTTGCAATTGTTGCGATTATATGTTGGATTAATTGTTTAGGATGCAATAGATCAAGTGTAGAAGATATTTTTATTTTTTAATTTACAATTTATATATAACCATCTTATGCTATTTTTATTGTTCCAAACGATCTAAAAACAAAGCACCGTAATTGAAAAGCCTTCTCACAATGAAGCAACAAATGATCTAGAGTCTACCTACAACAATGACATATAACACACCAGTCAACAAAGTCAAGACCCCTACGCCTCAAGTTATCACCTCTAAGATTCTTATCCCAAGCTATGGTCCAAACAAAAAATGAAACACGTTGAGGTGCTTTAACTTTCAAACACCTTCCTTGACACCTTTCCAATGAAAGACTAAGAAGAAAGAACCTCTCAACTCCTTATAAAACGAACGAATATCAAAATCCCCATTCATCTTCAGCTACCCTCTCATATGGCCTCCACTTTCCAAAAAAAGTATATTGGTGATGCAGGAGGCAGTGAGAACGATTTATTATATTTTATTTGATTTAATGTATCAAGGGAAATTATGTAATTTCTTAATATTCTGGAATGGGCTGTGCTTATAGTCCATTGAATCTTATTTTAGTTTCATTAAAGCTTAGTTATTTAGTTTGGGTTTAGTAATAAAGCCCAAGGAGTCCAAGTCCAAGTTTATTAGGGTTTTATGAAATTCTAGTTCTACTAGGATTAGGTATTAGTCTTCTATTTAAAGAGTTGTAGTACTTTCTATTGAGGTGGTTAATGATTAATATTTTCAGAATTTTAGAGTTATGAAACTTTCTTTTATGGTTTGTGTGATGCAACCTTCTCTGAGATGTGATGCCAAGGACCCCTAGGTGTGATGCTTAGGCAGACTAGGTGTGATTCCTAGATATTTAGGCCATGTTTGGTTCTCACTTCACACATATCTCAGTTCTCATATCTCAATTTTTATAACTCAAAATTCACTCTCATATCTCATATCTCATATCTAATTTCCTATTTTTTCTTAAAAGATGGGACATTGTTAGCAACATACTAGTCGAATTACCTACTGAAAAGCTCAAAAACTGTTCCAACATAGTAGCTGCATCCAACATACGACTCAAAGCCTCCATGACAATATCAAAAAGGAGCGGAGATAATGGGTCATCTTGACGAACACCCGTAGTGCTTCCAAAAAAATCAACCAGAGTACCATTGATTAGAATAGAAAATTTGACAGTTGATATACTCCACATAATCCACCTTCTGCAATTTTCTGAGAAGCCACACCGCTTAAGCAAATATATAAGAAAATTCCAATTCACATGATCATAAGCTTTCTCAACATCCAACTTGCAAATAACCCCCGGCACCCCGTCTTCATTCTATTGTCTATACATTCAGAAGCAATTAAAACAGAATCCAAAATCTGTTTACCTTTAACAAAGGCATTTTGAGAATCTGAGATAGGACTATGTACTACCCTTCGCAAACAATTGGCCAAAATCTTAGATATAATCGTATACATCCCTCCCACCAAACTAATAGGACAAAAAGCCTTCACTTCCACAACATCAGATTTCTTAGGAATGAGGGCAAGGAAAGAAACATTAAGGCTCCTTAACAGAAACACCTCAAGGAGAAAGCATCTGGACCTAGTGGCTTATCACTGTTGAACCCACTAACCACCCCAAACACTTCATTCTCAAAAGGTTTATCCAACCACAAAGCATCTTCCTTAGAAATTCTTCCAAAGTCCATATCATCAGGAATAGGGCGATGAACCTCATTTTCAGAGTAAAGCCTTCTATAAAAATGAGTAATACACTTGGCAATGGATCCTTGGTCGGAAGACATCACCCCATCCACCATAAGCATATCAATATAATTAAACCGTCTGTGAGAGTTGGCCATACGATGGAAGAATTCTGCGTTCCTACATCTTCTTTAATGCAAAAAACTCTTAGTTTCTGCCTCCAACAAATTTCTTCCATCAACGTCATTTTTTCCAACTCTTCTCTGATTATTTCCTTATCCAGCTTTTCCTCTACCGTAAGAACACAACTTTCCTCAACAGCCTCCAACCCCTGAAGATCACTTGACAACTTCTTCCCCTTTTCTTCTACATTACCAAACTCTTCCACATTTCATCTCTTGAGATCAACCTTCAGAGCCTTCAATTTATTTGCTAAAACAAAACTAGGAGCTTCATAAAAATGATAAGACTCCTACCAGGAGTGTATCATTTCTACAAAACCCTCATCCTTTAGCCACATATTTTCAAACAAAAAAGGCCTCCTTCCTCTATGAAAACTAGCTTATGGTGCACAATGTGTGAGATACTTTTATTTATTACAAAAGACATGGTAACTGAAAATATAAACATTTTATATTAAGATAATACGAAAAAAATTAAAATAGTTACTTGCAAGAAAAAAACCTAAATTTAGGGAGTCTTTCACAGAGACTTCCAAATTTAATCTTGAAATTTCATGGTTGCTCAACAAAATTTTAAATTGACCTTTTAGAAAAAGATTTAAAAAAATCTGTAGTCCTTTACCACCCATGCACTCAAGCAAAAAGAAAGTGTTTTTTTTTTTTTTTTTTTTTTTTACTCCAAGAATTTATTATTCAAAACATGTTCCAAAGGTCCAAAAGATGAACAAAATTAAATTATGGCAGTCCAAGAGAGATCATAGGTGACTTTTTTTTTTTTTTTGTAGAAGCAAATATAGGTGACTTCGACAAACAATAATTAAAAATTAAAGTATTATGATATTCAAATCCTGTAGTATTAATCCAAGAAATGCATTAAACTACAGTAGTAAATAGTCTCACAAAATTCTACACCAAAGGAAAATGTAGAGTAACAAACAAAGAAATATAGGATAAAGAAATCATTGAGTTTCGCCTAAATGCAAACCATTGATTTAGGAGATTTAAGAATGTTGTTAGATTGTCTAAGAAAAAATTTCCCTATAATGTAATAAAGAAAAACATGAGACCACAATTAGTTGTAATCTGGGATCAAAATTAAAACTAATATTCAAGATATATATTCTAAATACGATGAAAATATAGCAATAGCATAATACAATTTAATTTAGTGTTGAAATCAATCAACTTCAAACTTTAATTGTATAAACATTATATCATAACTATAGGGACACAATTTGCAGCCCAAGCCGAAGATGAATGGGATGATGGCCTAGTGAGCCCAATACAATAAATTTGTAGAGAGTGGGTTAAAGAACTGGGCTCTAGTGAGTTTAATAACGGCTAGTATGGGTTCAGAAGATGATCAAGCAAGAACATGACACAGAGGATTGGGTAAATTCACTGTTCGAGGAGACATTCTGAGTATAAATCAATATAACTGTTTACAAATACAACTTTGATTGCTACAGTATTTCTTCTCCCTTTTCTTCGATTCCCTTCTCATGGGAAGTCTCTTACATTATATAGTTTCTTTCAGACTATCTTGATCCTACACTTGTTAATCATCTAAGCCTTCACTTGAATGCATGTCCCATCAGACATTCTCTTTGGCTTTTTGTGAGTTGTGGTAGCTGAGACTGCACTGTTTAAGAGTCTTCTCTACATAAATGCGGTCAGAAAAATAGCTGCAGTGCATTTAATGCGGTAGTAGCAGCTTTTCCTTTAGATATTTCTGAGTTCTTATCACTCTTATACATACATGAAACTCATCCTTATCGTGGAAACCTCTTGGAAGGTCACCTAGATTGCTGGAATACAGAGTTGAACGGTATTCATCACATCCGAGGAGCAGTTCCCTCTTGGGCTGGCATCCATCCGCTCCTTCCTTCTATGACTCTAAACTTGGGATCTCTCTCGATTATTTACCCCCTTCGGACATGCCCACGTCCTCAGATAAGACCTAAGACCCAATATACAAATTTGGGCCTTTATCCCTACAATAACAATTCTAAAATAGTTGTATAAATCAACTTAACACAACAAAAATTTCATAAAATATTTTCAGAGGTCTATGTCATTTGTATTTTCTAAATGTTGGACATTTTTGTTTCCTGCAATGATTGACACTTTAATTAATTGGTGCTTCAAGAAATAGCATAATACATGCATATTGGCCATTCCTTTGGAGCAACTAAATCAAACATAATTATAAGAAGATGGTTCCAATTGTCAGTGGCGGCTCTAGGAATTTTTTTTTAGGGTGGTCACTAAGAAACTTAAATTATATAAAATTTAATAAAGAGACAACTTGAATATATCAACATTACCACAAAAAAAAAAAAAAAAAAACTCAAATACATGAAATATTACAATTTTTTGTACTAGTAAGAAAAAAAAAAAGACTAATAAGAGATAAAGTGGAAATTGAAAATGCTGACACGAGAATAATAAAGTGACTATAACAATTTCATAACCAATCTTATGCAAAAAGCTATTATTGGTGGGTAAAACATGTTAATATTGAACTTAAATTATAATTAGTAACATCTTACCACATAAGATTTATTGTGAAAATATTGTGGATGTAGCATTCCTATTATTTTTGTTGAATTCAAATTCTTGTGATTCTCAGATCATGTTGTTTAACATTTTTTATTAGGGTGGTCAAAAATTAATTAATA